>NC_053389.1:480882468-481182468 GCF_905171765.1 Bufo bufo
GGCGTCTAGCCACCGGGTCTAGCCAAAAATGAGCCCGGGTGCTGAGCAACGAACTGTTGGGCGTACAGGTTTGTCTGCTCCACCATCAGGTTCACAAATGGGTTACTGAAAAAAAAAAAAAGTCCATTTCAGTAAACCCCACTATGGGAATCTGGATTCCTGGATTGCCAGCAAAATCCGGAATCTCGGGCTCAAAGTCGACTGGGGGACACCAGCTAAGTTCATCGGCAGGGGGCTCCAGTGGGCTTATTTGGTGGGCCGGGAAACCAATACGAACCCCAGGGTGGCTCGTACTAGGGTGGGCCACAGGATCCCTAGCAAGTGGCAGGGGGGGTCTGGGGTCTGAAAGCTGAAACAAAGAAAGTTTAGAATAAAAGTGCTTTTTTTTCCCCCTAACTTACTTTTCCCTTCTGTCCCTGCCTAACGGTGCCTCTCCCTCACTGACCCTAACCTACCTGGGTGGCGATGGGTGCAGGACGGTGATGGATGCCGATTAGGGGGACTCAGGAGCTGGTGCTGGACGGTGCTGCAGGGTGCTCGTGCAGAACAGGAAGAGGAGGGGAGAGAGGAGCGCAGGAAGTTTGAATCTCGCGCCTCTCTCCCCTGCTCCAATCAGCACCCTGGACAGCAGCATTCAGCACCAGAGCCAGCACCGCCTCTTCAAATCTTCGGACTGTGATTGGTGGTGTATAATCACGCCACCGATCGCAGTCTTTTTCCGGTTCATCGGGTCTCCGGAGACCCCAATGGACCGGAAACGCAGCAAACCGCAGGTCTGAATTGACCTGCGGTTTTCTGCGATCGCCGATACGGGGGGGGGGGGGGGGGTCAAATGACCTCCCCCCCCGGCGTTGTTACAGGATGTAGGCTGAATGATTTCAGCCGGCATCCTGTTCCGATTAACCCCCGCGGCGCCGCAATCACGATTTACAGTTAGGACGTACCGGTACGCCCTGAGTCCTTAAGGATTCGGGAAATATAAGTCCTTAAGGGTTAAACTTTTGATCAGGACTGTACATAGTTGTGCACTTAGTTTTAAGCAGCAGGACATGTTGAAGCGGATGCACCAACAGTAGTTTGTTGATACTTTCATTGGTAAAAATGTTCACATTTTCACAAATGCTTGTTTGTCCGTCATTTTAAAACAGTGCAGCATGTTTACCGTTGTGTTACTGAAATATATTCTAAATTAGTTTAATCATTTATATGTTTTTTATATTAATCAGTTTACTTCAGGATCAGGGTTACAACATTCTTGGAATGAAGAGAAGATCCAAAGTAACGTGCATTGCAGTAAATTTGTCATGATTAGGCAACCATAAACAGCAACCAGGAATAAAAAGACTCTTAATATTCCCCCAGTGTAACGTATAACTGCTGACCATTTCCATAGTGTTTAGACTGCAGCAAAACAAAAAGCTGTGTCATCTGCTTTTATGTTATTTTACTGTTTTTATACCTATAAAAAGTGGATATTTCCAGGACAATTTCTCAAATTAGAACTAATTTATCAAGTGAAAGGACCAATTTATTTTTGCATATGAAGCAGATTTTAACATTGTTGTGCCAAGTTTTGAAGTTATCTCCTATCCTGTGGATAGGGAATAACTAGCTGATCACTGGGGTCTGACCACTGGTAATCCCACCGATCCTGAGAGAATGAGGTTGCCATTCCCCCGTCTTGATGGAGCGGCCGGCCGCATATACATTGTGCTGCTCCATTCATTTTCTCTGGGACAGCTGGAGATTTTTAACCTACTCACCTAGCTAACCACGCTTATTTTTCCACTCCTTTTTCAGAGGTGGCAAGAGCAGCATAAAATCACAAAAATCATGTTTTTGAGCAAACATGCCATGTGACAAAATATACAACTTTTTTTTTTTTTTTACAGCAGAAAACAGTCATACAAGGCTTCATACATTCCCTCCATACACTTCTCTTCATGACCACTCTGCTACATGTTTCTTAATGACCCCATAATTTGACTTCTGTTCATGACCTCCCAACCAGGCCTAACTTTATGACCTCCCAACCAGAGTTTGCCTTTATGACCTCCCAACCAGAGTTTGCCTTTATGACCTCCCAACCAGAGTTTGCCTTTATGACCTCCCAGCCAGAGTTTGCCTTTATGACCTCCCAGCCAGAGTTTGGCTTTATGACCTCCCAGCCAGAGTTTGGCTTTATGACCTCCCAGCCAGAGTTTGGCTTTATGACCTCCCAGCCAGAGTTTGGCCTTATGACCTCCCAGCCAGAGTTTGGCCTTATGACCTCCCAGCCAGAGTTTGGCCTTATGACCTCCCAGCCAGAGTTTGGCCTTATGACCTCCCAGCCAGAGTTTGGCCTTATGACCTCCCAGCCAGAGTTTGGCCTTATGACCTCCCAGCCAGAGTTTGGCCTTATGACCTCCCAGCCAGAGTTTGGCCTTATGACCTCCCAGCCAGAGTTTGACCTTATGACCTCCCAGCCAGAGTTTGGCCTTATGACCTCCCAGCCAGAGTTTGGCCTTATGACCTCCCAGCCAGAGTTTGGCCTTATGACCTCCCAGCCAGAGTTTGGCCTTATGACCTCCCAGCCAGAGTTTGGCCTTATGACCTCCCAGCCAGAGTTTGGCCTTATGACCTCCCAGCCAGAGTTTGGCCTTATGACCTCCCAGCCAGAGTTTGGCCTTATGACCTCCCAGCCAGAGTTTGGCCTTATGACCTCCCAGCCAGAGTTTGGCCTTATGACCTCCCAGCCAGAGTTTGGCCTTATGACCTCCCAGCCAGAGTTTGGCCTTATGACCTCCCAGCATTTATAAATAATTCCTAAAGTTATTCCTTTGGTTTCCACTAAATGTGCAGTATGCATCCGTGTGTAATACATTTTTCAGCATGCAGACATCACCTACAGTATGTAATCACACATTTTTCAGTATACACATTTTTTTGTCATGCGGACATTTAAAAGCATGGTGTGCAATGAGCCTTCCACATGGAGAGTTGGGATCTCTCTAGTTACTGAATGCTATTGTGGTTCCTTCTATATCACATTTACAATAGACCGCTAAGTAGTCCTGTTATAGAGGGCAAGGTAATGGAAAGAAGTAGTTGTTCTCTGCTTGTTCGAGGTTATGCTGTTAATGAGGTGTGGATTCCAGCAGGCTGTTCCGGCAGAGTACAGCCTGATGTAAATCTCTGGATCCAGCACTGCCGGATGCAGCTGGAATGCCCACCACCCTATTAACTAGAATGTGGTCCGGGGGAGATCCAGCTGCAATCAGGCAAATATGACAAGAATCATCTGGATAGAAATGGCTGCACGCTCTGGTTTGTGTCCGACCGATTCCCGGCATTCTCTGACAAAACTAGAGGCCTGATCGCAGTACCGCAGACGTGAAAGAAGCCTTAGTAGGTACAGTACAGTAGTTTAAGGAGAAAAAACTATCATCATGTTTCAGGACATGTTATATGATAAGTATGGATGCGGGTCATAGTGGTCTGAAAGATTTTGTACCAGTTGTCAAGGTAGTTAAAGAGATTTTGCCATCACATACAATGGGGGCATATCGCTAGGATATGCCCCCATTGTCTTATAGGTGCTGTTCCCGTCTCTGGGACCCGCACCTGCAATGAGAATGGAGCGGGGAAATTAATGGAAGGCGCATGCACAGCCGCCCTCCATTCATTTCAATGGGGCCGCCGAAAATAGCCGAGCACTGGCTCGGCTATTTCCGTCTGCCCCATAGAAATTAATGGGAGCAGAGGCCGCGCATGCGGGGTGCGCTTCTCCCCGCTCCGTTCTCCTTGTAGGGACACGCACCTATCAGACAATGGGAGCATATGCCCCCATTGTATGTTATAGGAATACCCCTTTAAGTTATTGATTTGCTTTGTGGCCGTCTTATCAATGTGATATGTCTGAAAAAGGTAATTGAAGCCATCCCCAGTAATTGCACTATAACTCTCTGCATTCTCAGTTTATGATGTTGTCAGTCAATAAGCTGTGCAATTCAGCAACAACATGATGTTACAAATGAGAATAGTTTTGGAGATGCTCAAAAAAGAACATAGATTCTGCCCAAAAAAAAAAAAAGGACAGGACTTAATGAAGGTTGAGTTTTAGTTTTTAATTACATGTAGCTGACTCACCCACTGCAGGTGGATTAGAAGCACTTTATTAAAAAACCTCGCAATCAATAATGGATTGACTTGGCTTCACAGTATAAGGTTTGGAATCTGATTATTCCTAGTCAAGAAAACATCACGTATACATTAAAGACTGTCCGTCAGTTCCTTTCTGCCTATTAAGCTAACTCCACTGCTGGGTGGTGGACTAAAACACTTGTGCAAGCTTGCCATATGTGTCCAGCAACTGCGAAAAATAAGTTTTATTCAATATGCAAATTAGTTTGCAGGTGATTAGTTGGTGGCCCCATGGCTGGCGAGTGCTCTTGCACGCCTCATTAAAGGGCATCTATCAGCAGATTTGTACCTATGAAACTGACTGACCTGTTACATGTGCACTTGGCAGCTGAAGGCATCTGTGTTGGTCCCATGTTCAAATGTGCCCGCATTGCTGAGAAAAACAATGTTTTAATATATGCAATGAGCCTTTAGGTGCAACAAGGGCGTTGTCATTACAACTAGAGGCTCTGCTCTCTCTGCAACTACAGCGCTCTTTCCACTTTGACAGGGCCAAGCATTGCAATGTTTTCACTGCCTGGCCCTGTCAATCAAAGTGCAGTGGGCACGGCAATTGCTTAGCCGCTAGGTGTAACAGCAACGGCCCTGTTGCTCCTAAAAGCTCATTTGCATATATTTAAGCATCATGTTACTCAGCAATGCAGGCACATATGAACATGGGACCAACACAAATGCCTTCAGCTGCCAAGTGCACATGTAACAGGTCACCCAGTGTCATAGGTACAAATCTGCTGACAGATCTCCTTTACCTCCTGCCCTGTGCCTGCCCCTTGGTCTAGATTTCAGGGAAAAGGGTGTGGCATCAGACAGTGCTGGAGCTTTCAATAATGACCAGGTAGGAGGACCTACTGGGCACTTGCAAACTCATTTGCATATTGGATTCAACGTCATCTTCTCAGAGGCTGAGCCTCTTCACTGTTGAAGATCTTTACCCCGCTTGATTCCAATTTGGTAGTGTAAAGCAATGATATTATCTTAACATCATTGCATACCATAAAGGCATCATGCTCGTTTTTCCACGTCATCAGCCATCTTGGGAGCAGCTTCCTCATCTATATCTCGATGAGGGAGCGCTCCTTCTTATGAGGGGTGGGAAGAAGAGCTATAGAGAGAGGAGCCTTCATAGAGAAAAGCAGTGTCAAGGGACTGACATACACATGGTGGCAGCTGGATATAGGTCATGCCATTAGATGTCGACCCCATCCATATACAAAAACAACAAAAGCTCCGAGGTCACTATTGGATCATTTGACTCAAAGGATTGGAAGAAAAGTTGGAATATTTGCTAGGAAAGAAAAAGTTAGGAGGTAATCCAATGACCAAGAGCAATAATGACACAACTGATTTTTAATGATTTAAGGCTGCTAGCTGAAGACCTGTGAAGCGTCTGTTTTTTTAAACTAGAGACTGATGTGTTAATCCTTCAGCACAGTTGTCCGCCAGAGCCTCTTAGGCCATGTTCAGACAAGGCACATTGCTGCGGATGTGGTATGGAATCCACATAGCAATCTACAATACAAAACAGCTGGAAGGGGTTTTTAACCATGTCAATGCAAAGAGTGAAATCCATGACGCAGAAAGTCCACCAGTTGTGTGCTGTTTAATGAAGGGAGTAGAACTGGCCGTACACATAAGGCTATGAGGGAGATTTATCAAGATGGGTGCTTTCTGGACCGATCTTGATATCTCCAAATGCACCACATTTATGACGAAGCTTAGGCCTCATCATAAATTAGACATCCTTTTAAGGTTGGTTGCATGGAATAGCCTTCAATTTTCAGAACAGTAGATGCAGTGGCTGGGTTTGGGGTGGCCCCAGCACTACGCCGTTGAAGTGTCACCATGTGTTGCTGCTCTCCGGAAGGGATGGTAAGGCGTGGTGCACCCCAATGGTAAAAAGGTCCAGAGAGTCAGGGTCTGCAGTAAACCAGGGTGCTTCTTTACTGCAGGGATTCAGGTGCAAAACAGTACAGGAAGTGCACTGAGCTGGCTTCTCCAGTCTCCTCCCTGGCAGAAGAAGGGTTTGATGCTGAGGAAAGGCCTGAGCTAGCTGTCCCTCTCTCTCTCTCAGAAGGCTGGTATCCTGGTCAAAGGCCCACGGTCTGTAGCTCAGTAGTCCGGGTGGCTCCTTGGTCACAGGGCTAGTGACCCATGGTCTGTGGCTCAGCATCCCCATCTCAGCATCTTCTTCTGGTCACTCACGCAGACTGGAATCCCCCTCCAAGCATTGGTCCCTAACTGCAGCAAACTAGGGGCTCTGACTATTCTCCATATATACAGTTTTAGCTAGACTAGAACCTTCTAGTAGGAGGGGTGGAGTGGAGAAGTTCAGCACAAACAGTTACATTGTAACACTTTCCGTCTCTTATAGACTTGCATTAGAGCTTCAATGATACTCAATGGCAATGACACAGCAGTATTTCCAGACAAGAACAAGTTTCCAGACATAACAGAGCTAAAACCAGACATTCAAAAGGTCAGACTGTCTGGTTTTGGTGGTAAACAAGGTCTGGCTTTTTCCCTCCAAAACATGCTCTTCTTTAAACTCTGTGGCAGCAGTGGAAAGTTACCAGCTTCTCATTCAAAGTCCTAACTGTCTCTTAGTATTCATTAACCCTTTCCACAGAGCCATGTAAATACAGTGATAATGAACAGGATATATATCACAACATATAAAATGCAGTTACACAGTATTAAACAGTGCAAGTTAACATTTTCAAGAGAAATAAAGTAAGAAGTTTCTAACTTTGCATAGGGGAAATAGGCAAATGTCCACAAATGTCCAAACCTGCCCCAGGGCACTACATAGACTAATATAGTACGTTTCTTAAGGAGACTGTTTTTGTTATTTTGAGACTATAGTGAAGCCAGAAATGCTGATACTCCTAATACTCAGGAATCCAGAGGAAGTTTTATTGCTTCCTTTTCTAATGATGTATTAGTCTTTTAATATGAAAATTTGAGACTTAATAAAACAATGAGCCATTTTAAATACCCCTTTCCTCTGCTCTTTGTACAGTATGCATATGTAAGTAGACATTTTATTGAAACCAGTCTCTGTATGAAAGTAACAGGCTGCAGTCCTAGAGAGTCCTGGATCCAGTGTGATTTCTAATGTACTTAACAAAGAAAATATAATGTTCCATGGATTTATGCCAAGTCTTTACATGTGAAAATGACAAATGGGACTTCTAGCTTTCAATAACTGAATGGCTTCTGCGTTTGTGAAAATCCATCCTATAAGTAAGATTTCATTAATGAGGTCCAGTTCTGTAGAAAGGATGAAACTATAGTACAGTACTCCCCTCACGTTCAATCCATTAGTTAAGTGGAAGGATAAATGTCCATCATATTTTTGCAGGCTCTATTGTGGAAGTTTTGTATAGAGTAGGGTGCCAGGTGGCCATCTTCTACATAGTTGACTGTGTCTGATATTGATCCTTTCAGTTCTGAGAAGATATTTTATAAACTTAATAATTTTGACTATGTTTTTAATCAGGTAAAAGGCTAAATCGGCAGTAATGCATAGCTGTTATTGGAGCATAGTGCTCCTCTGTCAGCTTGGTGGAGGAGGTCTTTACACTCCACAGTGAAAATGTCTCACTGTCTTGCCAAGTATTGTTACTGCTATGACCAGAACCTATTATGCTAAGGGGTATTCCCGCAATTTCAAGTTATCCTCTAGTAACAGGATAAGGGATAACTCGTAGATCAATGGGGGTTATACTGCTGGGCCCCCCCACCGAATATGAGAATTAGGGCCTTATACCCTGTACAGACCCCCAAAATGAATAAAATGTCAGGTCAGGCATGTGCACTGTGACTCCATTCATCTGTATGGGACATCTAAAGATGGTCAAGTACAGGGTATATGGGGATAACTTAAAATTACCGAAGTACCCCTTCAAGTACTGTGTACAGTATTACAAAGGAGTTTCCTACCACCCATGAAATACAGCTAGTTGCCTTCTAATGAAAGCTAAGTTGAGATCTTCTTTAGTCCTTACATAAAGGACAAGCTCAATTCTCAGTATTATGGAGTCATTTCACATTGGCACATTCTACAGCATCTCTGTTAAAAGCATCATGGCTGGTAAAGCCTTGATTAAAGCAGATAACACCTTTGTATTATTTATCAGGAAGGTAGACATGTTTGGTTTTATGCAATAGGGGAAATAAAAAATATTTCAGATATGCTTACAGTTGTGAAATACTTTTTCTTTGTGCCCTGCAGCTCCTCCTCGGCGTTCCTCTGTTTAGAATGCAGGGGTTTGCACTTAAAAGACTGTGCCTGATTGGCTGCTTCTGTCATGAATGACTGTGGGATACCCAGCTGATATGGTGAAGAAAGCTGTGAGCCACATCATCACAATTCTTTTTCATGACTGTATGTTTGAACTATTTTATTGCCTCACACAGAGTACAGTAGAGGAGCATTCTGTACTTTAGTGGGGATTCATATGTTTTGTTCTCTCTGCCGCATCCAGTATTCTTAAAAGTCTGTGCAAAAGTTCAAAGGCATCACTACTACTTCTAGTCCCACTCCTTTAACAGACTTTGAGAAAAATATTTTATAAATTCACTCCGACTTGGGCTACTTTCACACTTGTGTTGTTGTCTTCCAGTATTGAGATCCAACAGATTTCTCATGAGAAAGTCTGTGTGTATTCCGGTGTAATATTGTGTTGCCGTTCTTACAGATGTGGAATTTTCTGACGCAGATTTTAAGTCTGAGTAATGAAAAAAAAAATCACTTGAAGCAGATTTTGTGCACAAATTGCGGTGGGTAGAACCACTGAATAAGGCTAATCCACGTGCGCATCCGCGGCATCAGCCTCAGCCTCAGATTTCTTCTGCAGTTTCCAAGTTTTTTATGAAAATCCTCTATGTGAACCTGCCCTTAAGAATAAAGTTTTATCTATTTTTTTATTTATTTTACTCTATAGTATATTGCATCATTTAGAGGGTAAGAATTCCTCCTCAAAAACATGAAAATCATAAAAAGAAATAGTTATACCGTATACTGCAAGACATGGCTGCTTGTACTTGGACCCCTACTCTGAGATATTAAGTGCTTCTGACAATTAATAAGAACATGAACTTGATCTCTCCACATACACTGCTAGACACTCAGGCAAAAAAAACTGGGCCATGTACAGTCAGTTTAACATTAAACAATTCTGAAAATCAGGTTTGACCTCTGCATAACAATAAGTATGGCATTGCTAGAGTCTGCAGTAGCCAGATGAGCCCACAAAGAAGTGCAGCAAGGGACCTGGAAAAAAGTATTGACTGTGCAGAAGAGAACAGAATGAGATGGAAGGGAGGTGTGTAGGAGGAAGACAGAGCAAGCTTCAGAGAAAAAACAAGGTGACTGAAAAAGAGTAGGAAGGAACATAACATGGACAGATTAATATAAGAAGAACAAGGGGGTCTTGGAGGAGAGGTTTGATTGGTGGTAAAGTTCAAAAAGCTAGTCAACCTATGAAATATGGCAGATAGAGACAAAGACTTAAAGGGGTTATCCCATGACTAATGTCAAAAATGACATCACATAGCAAGTGATAATCTTTCCAACAAAGCTTGCACCAGCCCTGCACCTCACATGGATCCAGAGATCTCCCCATTCATTGCTCTGCTAGATTTATATCAAGCTGACAGCTAAAGGGCAGTGTCTTTTCTGCTGCAGCACAGGAGGCGTGTCCATGCTCTCCCTATCACAGCTCAGTAGGTGTGTCTCAGCTCTCCCTATAACAGCTCAGTAGGTGTGTCTCAGCTCTCCCTATAACAGCTCAGTAGGTGTCTCAGCTCTCCCTATCACAGCTCAGTAGGTGTCTCAGCTCTCCCTATCACAGCTCAGGGGGCAGCTGAAGGATGGAACTGAGCATGTGCGGCCATCTCAGTGAACACACAGCAAGTGGCGCTATACAGATAACATTTTATTGAATAACTCAGTGGCTATGCTACGTTTTTAATTAGATGCAATTCCAAAGTATTTAAATCCATGGGCTGGTTGAAAAACTAGAATATTTTTTTGTGGGAGAACCCCTTTAAAGGGGTTGTGTCACTTTAGCAAGTGGCATTTATCATGTAGAGAAAGTAAATACAAGCCATTTATTAATGTATTGTTATTATCCATATTGCTCCTTTGCTGACTGGATTCATTTTTCCATCACATTACACACTGCTCGTTTCCATGGTTACAGACCACCCTGCGATCCGGCAGCAGTGGACATGCTTGCACACTATAGGAAAAAGTGCTGGCCCCTCTGGAAGCCGGGACTGTGGGAGCTGACATAGGCCGGTGCTTTTTTCTATAGTGTGCAAGCACGACCACTTCTGCTGGAAACCATGGAAACGAGCAGTGTATAATGTGCTGGAAAAATGAATCCAGCCAGCAAAGGAGGCAATATGGATAATCACAATACATGAGTAAGTGCCTTGTATTAACTTTCTCTACATAATAAATGCTATTTTCTGAAGTGACACAACCCCTTTAAATAGAAAAGAAAGTAATGAGCCACCTTGTAATCACTCATACACTGTTTGGACAAAAGTATTGGGACAGCTATACTTCTCCTCCACAGTATGGGAAGGAGCGATCGCTTGTCTCCATGCAGAATGAATAAATGTTTCACTTGTTCATCAGATAATCGACGGCACATTTACACAGGCAGATTATCAACAATGAACGCTTATTATCGATAATCTGCCCAATGTTCTGGCAGTGTAAAGGGGCCTATAGGTTCTCTTGTTACATAAGCAAACACTAGACACTATAGATCCATTGACACTGTAATACTTTACTTCTTCAGAAGTGCCCTACAATGTTTCTTCAGGTTCCCCATTAACTGGGGAACAAACAGAACACTTTCATAGTGACCTCCTTTTCATATTTTCTGTTGCAGATCTCTGCCAATTCCCAGGCTCCTCTTCTGCCATCCAAGATGGCCACACGGCTTCTCAGACTGCCTGGTGCACACTGTGCATTTGGTAGCTGAAGAGACTTCCTACTTACTTTGGATTGGCGAGCACTGCTCATGTGACCAGTGCTGGCCAATGGCTGGACAAGCAGGAAGTCTCTTGAACTACCGATGCACAAGATGCATCAGGCCTGAGAAGTAGTGCAGCCATGTTGGATGGCAGAACTGGAGCTATGGATTGATAGATCTGCAGCTGAAAAGGAGGTCACCAGGTAAGTGTTCTGTTCATTCCACACTTAGTCTGTATTTATTTTCTTGAACCGGAGGGTTGATTTCACTTTTGCAATTGGTTGGATCTGTCAACAAAATGGCCATGAAGACAACTTGTTCCTTATCCACAGGATAGGGAATAAGTGTCTGATCGGCAGGGGTCCAATCATGAGAATGGGAGCCAGTGTGAATGGAGCGGCAGACACACATGCATGTCCGCCACCCCACCCAACTTTATAGGACTGCCGGAAGTAGCGGAGAACAAGATCTCGGCTATCTCCGGCAGCCCTATATAGCTGAATGGATCGTGACTGCTGCTCTATTTAAATAAAGGGGACCAGGCCACCATTCTCATGACCTGTAGATAGGGGATAAGTTGTCTTCATTAAAGATGCTGTCCAGGATTAGAAAAAATAGGATATGCATTTTTCCCCAGCAACAGCACCACTCTTGGCCATTGTCTGTGTTTATCTTGATTGAAGTGAGTGGGTCTCAGGTGCAGTACCAAACACATCAGCTTGCATGGTCACCGGGTCCTGCTGGGTCACTATGTCACTGGCATCTAGGTCTGCTATGTGCAGAAGCCTATTAGCCCTTGCCAGAGGCAGATGTAATAGCCTACCTGTCAGTAGAATACATTGCATACATAAGTAGTGTTTAAAAATGAGAATAATAAAGATCCAATATTAAACATGCTTTATTATGTAAAAAAACTGCCAGAAAACTGGGCTGTACATAATTGGAATTGCCGCATTCGTAGTTACCTGCACTATAAAGTGATGGCATTGTTTATCATGCACAGTGAATTCCGTAAAATAGAAAAACCATGCCAGAATTGCTGCCATTGTTTATCCTGTATCGCAAAATTGGACCAATGCAAACCACAGCTTAGCCCACAAAGCACAAGTCCTCCCTCAGCTCTGTAGATAGAAAAATAAAAATGGTACGGGCCTTTAAATGTAGAGACACAAAAACATGTTTTCAATAAACATTTTTTATTGTGCAAAAGTAGTAAAACAGAATAAAAACTATATAAATTTAGTATGGTGTCAGCATTGCTATTTTTTTCCACTGCACTTATTTTTTTTTTTAGGAAAGTTAAAGTGGTTGTCTCATAGACCATGGGGCATATCGCTAGGATCTGCCCCCATTGTCTTATAGGTGCGGGTCCCACCGCTGGGACCCGCACCTATATAGAGAACGGAGCCCCGCAAGGTGGTGGCTGGAGGACTCCAATCCGGCCACCACCAAGCCGACTCCCTATAGAAGTGAATGGGAGTGTACCGTGCATGCGCTGTCCCCGCTCCTATTCTTTTCTATGGGGCTGACGGAAATAGCCGAGTATTTTCGCCGGCCCCATAGAAAATTAATAGAGGGCGGCTGCACATGCGCAGTGCGCCCTCCTTCACTTGCGGGGCTCCGTTCTCGATATAGGTGCGGGTCCCAGCAGCTATAAGACAATGGGGGCATATCCTAGCGATATGCCCCCATTGTCCATGATGAGACAACCCCTTTAAAGGGGTTATTTGGAAAATGATATTATCTTTATCACATCAGCAGAAGTCCGAGTCCCGGCACCCCCAGCGGCGCAGATTTTTTAGGGAGCCGCAGTGCTCAACGGATGGTGAGTGCTGCAGCCTCCCGGCAGCTTACCAGGCGCAGTGCCGCACATTGTATAGCAGCTGTGCTTGGTATTGCAGCTCAGCCCAATTGACTTGAATGGGGTTGAGCTGCAACTAGGCTATGTGATCGATGTACGGTGATGTCACTGGCCTAGGAAGACGCTGCTGCACTCACTGAGCACCTGGCAGGTGCTTGGGAGGACCAGAGTATAGGTAATCAATACCTTTTCCTGGATAACCTATTTAAACATAAAATTATATGTAATCCAAAATGGTGACATCGAAAAAAATACATCTCTTCCCACAAAATCGAGCCCTCATATAGCTGTCAGCGGAAAAACTAAAGTTACGGCTCATGGATTGCAACAATAAACAAAATTAAAATGACCAAGTTCTAAAGGCCCAAAACAGTATGCACCCTTAAAGGGGTTGTCCTATCTGGACATTTATGCCAAATCCACAGGATATGCCATAACTGTTGGATAGGTGTGTGCCCCACCTCTTGGACCTGCTCCTTTCTCTAGAGGTTCTGTCTAGCTACTCTAGGAATGTAGATGTGTCCATGCATTTACAGCTCTCTCCATTCACTACCGTGGAACTTTCAAATATAGTCAAGTAAGGGAGCAAGCACCCAGCGGCTATGACCTCCGCTTGTGAGCGGGCGCCATTTTTAAATACCCAACCGCCAACATACAATTACTTGAGGTGGTCAGGAAATGGTTAAGGCCCTCCTCATTATTATATTGTTCCAGCCTAATGTGTATAGGGAGCTTCTTTTCTGCATAAATTGGACCGTAGCACATGTAAAGGCACTTTACACTATTTTACAAAATAGTCTTTTGATTACCATTTTCCTTAATTTAACATGTGCCTATATTATCTCATGTAAAACGTAACTTTTATTATCTAAATAAATCCCTTCTCAAATCATTAAACAATTCCCTTTTAAAATTATCAGTTGTGTCGCCTCATTATTTACAAGGTTATATCTCAGTACTATATTGCTTAGTACTGTAATAATGTGGAGAGAGTCTGATGGCCGCACGCTGGCTCAGGCTCTTATTTTCTGATTATTTTCTTTCTACCACATACATTTAATCTTATTTCCCTAACATACAGGCGTCACTTCTGTATTAAAAATAGTCCTTCAAACACTGGGAGGCAGAGAGGAAGTGGGGGGTATCAGAACTAGCCAAAATTCTGAGCCTGATAAAATGAATGCATCTGCACTGCTTCTGAAGATGACAGGAGCATCCTTCCTTTCTGTAAGAGCTTATATACACAAATGTATTTTCTTTCCGTATCCGTTCCGCATAAAAAACGGAAGTTAATCAGTGTGCATTCTGTTTACGTATGTCCGTTCTGCAAAAGAATAGAACATGTCCTATGATTGTCTGCATTACAGACAGAGATAGTACTGTTCTATTAGTGGCCATCTGTTTCGTTCCGCAAAATACGTAATTCACGCGGATGTCTGATTCTTATTTTTTTGCGGACCACAAAATACATACGGTCGTGTGCATGATCCCTTAGTGTGAGAATTCCCTCTCCGTATTTGTTTTGTGAGCTCTGGAGCTGAAAACAAACATAGTGGAAAGTAAGGGAAAGGATGTCAGCAGTACAGTGCTGGAAGATTCTACAGAAGGGAAATGCCCCCTGCTTGTGAGAGAAATGCATCTAGCTGTGTACAGGGATTAATATGGCTGAAAAAGGCATTAGGGAAGCCCAAAATTAACTGTTCCCTTACAGTTATGATTGTACAATGAAGCACAGCCATTAGGCATACTTTTTTTTATTTTGTAAAAATGAATTTAAGTAGTAAAAACAAGCTTGCAAAAAATAAGCAATTATTTTTCATAAAATACATTTTATTGAGCATACATTATTTAAAAGCAAAAAACTATACTTATGAATGAGAACCCATACAAATTTAACAGGCTATTCCGTCTGAAATATATGTACTGCATAAATAGCAATATAAAAAAAATCACCTTTTCTATATTTACAATGCAAAAAATATATGAATTGCAAAGTAATTTGTGTGAACCCTTAAACAGCACAAGAAAATGAAATTTCTCTTTCATAAAACTAGACTTTACAGCCGTGTTAATGAGAAAACGTTATAGCTGCATAGATAACAACATTTCATTGTATTGTACATTGTATTACATTGTATTGTACAGTGACAATAAAGGCATCTTATCTATCTTATCGATATGGAGAGGCAAGTACTGAAAACATTAGCTGGGCATTAATGGGTTAAAGGGATGCTTTAAAAATATTTTTTGCGCAGTATGTGTGACTTATAACTGAGTAGCAGCTCACATTCTCATCCTCTGTCAGTATACTCATCAAAGATTGTATTTACGGTACAAGTATCACTTTTGCCTAAGCGGAGATTTTATTTGTATTTTACATTTATCCCAACAGTGTTCGTACATTCCTCATTGTGAGCGAGAAAACCAGAAGAATTCGGAGAATGTTCTACAGTGGGAGAAGTATTGGAACAAGGAGATTGGATTCCAGCCCTTCACCTGCTATTTTAACCAGCATAGAAGGTACAGAGATTATGTCGAGTGGTTAGTACTGGTGCCTTGCAGCGCTGAGGTCCTTGTTTTGAATCTGACCAAGGACAACATCTGTATGGAGTTTGTATGTTCTCCCTGTGTTTGTGTCGGTTTCCTCCCGTTTCCTCCCACACTACAAAAATCTATGGGGTTCATAAATTGTAAACCCCACTGGGGACAGCGAATTATGATAATGTCTGTAAAGCGCTACGGAATATGTCAGCGCTATATAAGTGCGTAAATATTTAGCATCAGTAATTGTAATCCAAAACCAGGAGTGTGTCCACAACGTGGAAGAGACACAAACCTTCCAATTATGGTCTCTCTCCGTTCCTGGTTTTGGCTTACAAATACTGATGCAAAATACTGACCTAATTACACAAGGTGCGAGTGAAGCCTTAAAGACGCCCTGTCAGCATGATCAACCCTATTAAACCAGACATATTGCCTGGTAAGGTTGATCACGCTGACACTTTTCTTTTTAGCTTGCACCACTGCGGAGAAATGTGAACTTTTATATTTATGCAAATTAGGCAGTTAGAACACCGGCTTAAAGGGGTTGTATCATCTCAGACATTGGGGGAATATCGCTACGATATGCCCCCAATGTCTGATAGGTGCACATCCCAACTCTGGGACCCACACCTGTCTTTAGAACGGGGTCCCCAAAGTGAAGGAGGGTGCACCACGCATGCACCGCCGTCCTCCATTCACTTGTATGGGACTGCCAAAAATAGCCGAGCGCTGGCTCGGCTAGTTCCTTCAGTCCCATAGAAGTGAATGGAGCAGTGGCTGTGCTTGTGCGTTGCCCTTTCCATTTATTTCAATGTGACTTGGCTATATTGGCGCTCCCTTAGGAATAAATGGAGGATGGTCGCGCATGTGCAGTACACTCTCCTTCACTTTGCAGGCTCCACACCTTTCAGACTTTGGGGCATATCCTAGCGATATGCCCCCAATGTCTGAGATGATACAATCCCTTTAACTCTTGGAGCTGGCTTAAAGCCTGTCTAAAGCGATTGTCTGTAGGGAAGCGTTCCCATCCGGCAATCGCCTGCTAGCTAGCGGAGGAGACCACTGCTATTACATGCAGCGTTTTAGTCAATGGGCCAATTCACATGTCCGATTTTCCACATGGACCATTGGTCCATGCACAGAATATCTCAGCACACACTACTTTGGTCTGATTCTCCCGCTAGACTTGTTCAGTCAAGTCAATAGTCGGCAAAAAATAAATAAAAGGATGGCACACAGATGGCTGATTGCTAAAAAAAAGTGAAAGCATTTTATTAATTTTTTTTGACGGATGTGAAAAACATGAAATACTGACACCATACAAACAGAAAAAACTGACACAATGCAGTTGGAGACAATTCTGATTCTTCATGGATAGGAAATCATCCACTTTTAGCAGACAACATGGACAAGTTGTAATTTGCTCATCTGCCATAGCCCTAAGGCTATGTTCACATGGTGGATTTTTTGCCATAGATTTCAGAGTGAATTCCACACCGTAACTGCTCTGAAACGCCTTTCAGTGGAAATCTGCCATCGTTCATGGGGCTGTGGATTATTTATGTGTAGTGGACATGCCCGTTCTTGGTGCGGCTTCTGATCGAACACCATGGGAAACTGTGGCGAGAGCCTGCTGGCGGTTTACCTCCTTTTAGTGGGGCTAAATTGTTAGGCCCCTTTCACACGGGCGAGAATTCCGCGCGGGTGCAATGCGTGAGGTGAACGCATTGCACCCGCACTGAATCCGGACCCATTCACTTCAATGGAGCTGTTCAGATGAGCGATGATTTTCACGCATCACTTGTGCGTTGCGTGAAAATCGCAGCATGTTCTATATTCTGCGTTTTTCACACAATGCAGGCCCCATAGAAATGAATGGGGACGCGTGAAAATCGCATAGCATCCGCGGATGTGGTGCGATTTTCCCGCATGGTTGCTAGGAGATGATGTTAGTAAATTGATAAAAGTCAATTTACTTATTATTTTCCCTTATAACATGGTTATAAAGGAAAATAATAGCATTCTTAATGCAGAATGCTTACTAAAATGTGGCTTGAGGGGTTAAAAACAAAAAAAAATTAACTCGCCTCATCCTGTTGTTCGCACAGCCGGCATCGTCTTCTTTCTTCATCTTTCAGGACCTGCAAAAGGACCTTCGGTGACGTCATCGCGCTCACTACGTGGTGAGCGTGGGGATGTCAGTGCAGGTCGTGCTGAATGAAGATAGAAATCTTCTATCTTCATTCAGCAGGACCTGCGCTGACGACACCGCACTCACCACGTGGTGGTTACTAATTTTGCCCATCTGCTGACGTATCGGAGACTTGTATGAGAATTTGTGTTTTCCGAGGTCCGCTAAGCAAAGCTGACAAAATGTTGGCGACCCTTTAGATTATGTGCGACCATATGCTTTTCTATTCATAAAAGACATTTGCTGCTTACTATATATTATACAGTAAGGCTTGTGTCTGGGTAGGAAAACAGTCTTTTCAGAACCTGCCTACTGCTTACCACGACTGAAGAAATTTAGGGGGGAATATATCATAGACTGGCACTGCTGGAGGATGACGAGGTGCAGGTCTCGTCATATATTCGGTGTGTCCTCCGACAGTCTACGCTCCTTAACTGAAATCTACAGCAGCTTGTAGATTCCTGTCTTCATTTATGCCAGAAAACTGATGTAGCCTTTCCATGCCCCCTTTTTGGAAAGTGGTGAGGACGGCATAGAAATGCCACTTGCATCAAAATGTTATCGCAGCAGTATTTAATAAGCCGCAAACACTGGATTTTTCAGGTTTTTACGCCAGAAAAGTGGAGTGGGGGAATGATAGATTCCCCTCTTAGCGTGAATCAATTTCTTGTTTTAGGTTCATTCTGAATGTATAGTGAAGATCTGCAGGCAGTGTGATTTCGCTGCTGCTGTATTTCAGCTATCGGGGATGTAATTGAAGGAAGGACAATAGACAAACTGCATTGACGGCAAACCATTGCAGTCTGCAGTGATTGATTAGTGTGAGTTAAGCTGCAACGACCAAAAGAGCCAGAAGTTACACTGCTGATGGTTTTCCTAAAACGCTGAATATTTCGTAAAAGGATAAAGCGCACTGATGCTATTATAGCTTTTCTACCCAAATTTGCAGGTCTGGCAGATGTCAAGTTCCAGGTGTTTTACATGGACTTGACTTTTGGTTTCTATCTGTTCGCACGACCAGTTACAAAGACACTCTATAAAGGTGGTTTTATATTATCCTATAATATCAAAGGGATATTTATGGCATTCCTACAGGATATGCCACAAATATCTGATAGATGCGGGTCTCAATGTAAATCCATAACTTCCATAGACGTTGATACAACTTTTATGTTTTCTTTCAGACTTCTGTGTCATATCCTGCCAGTATGTCATAAAAGTCCATGTTGGGAATACCTCTTTAAAAGGGGGACCTGGTTAAGTGTCGATCACTATTCACATGCCCTTTTATAAGAGGTGGATCTTACAGGCCTGTGGCGGCAAAAGCTTCTGTGCTTACTTCTCTTCCGCCTACGTTTGCATTTTCATTTAACTTTTGAGCATCCTAAGCTTCACTATAAACCTAAAGCGGTACTTTTTGCATTCATGCATGACCTGTCTGTATGATGTTGGCACCTTAAAAGTTCACTCTATGATTTTTGTCATTTGTTCCTCTATACCAGGGATCAGCAACCTCCGACACTCCAGCTGTTGTGAAACTACAACTCCCAGCATGTTCCACTCATTTCTATGGGAGATCTGGGAACAGCCAAGCAAGTGTGCATGCTGGGAGTTGTAGTTTCACCACACCTGGAGTGTTGAAGGTTGCTGACCCCTGCTCTATACTATGGAAGTCAAAAATGTAAATCTATGAAGTGTTGTGTCATTTTCTTCCAAGACTCCGATATTATGTAATATAACAGACATGTGCTTTGTTAGGCTGGAGCTACAAGGCAACGTTTGCAGTGACACACATCACACTACCAAAGATCGCAATGTAGCGCTACCTACGTCACAAATAATCGCAACTAATGTAAGTGAATGAGGTCTCTTTGCAACCCGCAGGTCGCCGTGCCCACAACACAACAGTCACAAGAAATCCAACCCTACTTGTTGCTGACACTCCATTGTATCAGAATTTTTCATTCAGTCAAAACGTAGCCAGTCGGGTGTGGTAAATGCAACTATTATATTGTTTGTTTTATTGGGAAGAGAAGTGAAGCACTGGGAAGCATCTGAAGTGCTTTACAAAGAATTTGTACCGTGGGACACATCTATTCATGTATGCCCTTTTACAGATGAGTGTCAACGTTTGTTGGGATACAGCAATGGGCAGATCCAGTATGGGTGTTCCTAAATTTGCTCATTCCCAATAATTGTCCTTTAGGTTTCTGCTCGGAGGAAGATTTTGGAGCGGAGACAAAAGTTGAGCATGCAGGACTTTTGTTTCCTCTTCAAAAATGTTCCTCCGAGCGGAAACCTAACCATTATAGTCTGAGGGGTCCTTAGGTTCTGTTCGGCTCAGTTATGTGACGAATCCGTCCTTTCCGTTCTCCTGCTCCTATAACGGAGCAGGAGAACAGAAAGGCTGAACGGTGATGTGAATGAAGCCTAACAAATAATGAATCTGTATGGGGATGAATGATTGCAGGAGTGATTGCTCGTCACGATACAGTGGGGATGATTGACATGGTTCTAGTGCGACTAAACGATCGGGCAATGAGCGCGAGGAAACTGTTAATTTCTAATCATTGCTTTGTGCATCAGTCTGTGTAAAGAGGACGTAAGGGGATCTAGAGGATAATTTACTTACAAACTAAATTAGTAATAAGTAGCCAAGAGTGCAAAGAGGTATCTTCCAAGAAAGAGAAACATCTCGCTAGCACTACCTAGGAGTGGCGCCCTATGAATTGACTTTCTAACAAGCCTTGGGATTTGACAAGGGAATATATCCCTCCGTAGACAGCTGTTTCGGGGTGCTTGCCCCTTAGCAGTACAGAGTGGGATCTTGGCTGGTTTAGTGTGATGCCTTGGAGGCAGCTTAGATAGGGTACTGAATCTCCATAAAAAGACCAGTCCTGTATGGAGACTTACTGGAAGCACACCATGGTACGGAGACTTATTGGCAATGCTCCATGGAAAACGAATATGCAGAGGTAGCTCCCAAGAAAGAGAACCATCTCACACCAAATGTGAGCTGAAGCCCCCACTGGTTGCTGAAGCAGGCCTGAGGTGCCTTACCAGTTTCACACAGAGATTTCCGTTAGTGAAGCTTATTCTGATAATGACATATGATAAAATGTTTAAAGCTATATACTCCCTATAGTTATGATGCTGAAAATCCATAATATTAGCATTGGATGCTAACATATTACAGAGCTAATCCTGCCTCCTCTTTCCTCTATTTAACGACCCCAACCCGTTAACTTTGTCACAGACATTCAAAGGGTTCTCTGGCAAAGATAATAATGAAACTACTGAAAAATCATGTTATTATATTTAAACTCTTAATTGCCTTTAATTATTTATAATTGCTTGTTGAGTCTAGGGGACAATCAGTAAAGGTGTTAAAATGGCGGCTCTCAGATTTGTGAGCATGAAATCCATCCTCCTTCTGACACTGCAGCATGGCCTGTGTGAGAATGCAGAGCACAGAGACCTAAGTAAAGTCTGCCGGTATGGGCGCTATAAGGCGGTTTATTATGTGCAAATGACTGCTGAGATAACTGCTCCGCTGTGTCCATGTGCTTTGAAAAGGAGTTTACCTCATCCTGTTCTTGCAGTCTGAAGTGTTTTCTAATGGCGCTCCTCCCCCACAGCATCTTATCTGGTCCTCATTCCTATCCTTCAGCCTGCCAGTACGGGATGAGGTAAACTCCTTTCTGAAGTAGGCAGACACAGCAGAGCAGTTATCTCAGCTGTCTTCTGCACATAATATACAACTTCACAGTGCTGAGATCGGCAGACTTTACATAGGGCTCTATGCTTTCTTGCAGTGTCACGTGAAGGACGGATTTTATGATCATAAATCTAAGAGCCGCCATTTTATATCCTTCACTGATTGTCCCCTAGACTAAATGAACCATTATAAATAATTTAAGACATTTAAGGGTTTATTTATAATAACATGTTTTTTCAGTACTTTAATTATTATCTTTCCCGGAGAACCCCTTTCAGTATTTTCCCAGCGTGGTGTTGCAGAACTGGTACGTTTTTGGTATCGGCTGAACATTTACACTTATCATCACTGTTTCCTCTCCACCCTAGCAGTCATCTCTCATTTCCATGTAGGCTGGGTGATACATCTTCCATTTCTTTCAACCTTATGGATGATTATTGATTTTAATCTTTATTTTTTTTCTCAGCAAACACAATTACATACAATATTCTAGTTAAAATGCTATTACTGGTGGTGATGTGGCAGCACATTGTTGTGATTGTATACTATGCTTTTTAAACCCAAAGAAAACAAATACAGGCTATTTTGAAAAGTGCGAGAAGCCTTGGTGGAACCCAGTTGACCCAGCATAAAATGGTATCTGTCGGAATCTTCTGGTAACATAGCTGGTGTTTTTCTGGAGTCACACTGCAGGCATTGTCAGGACACTACTAGTACTTTTTGTGCGTGACACTACATATACCTACACTTACATTTCTTCAATTGCACGTATATTTTATTGCCAGCAGTGGTGGCACTTGTCATTTTCATCATACTCAGTGGCAAAGATTGAGCCTCCTGCACATCGCCTCTCATTGTCTATGTTGCTGATGTTGAACACAGCCCCCGCAGATGTCCGTCTCTCTATAGTATTGCTAGTTATAGTATATTAGTATAGCTTAGTCCCATTTCCACCCCTCCCTATGAATTATCTTCACCTCTCACTAGGGCTGCAGCTATCGACTATTTTTGTAATCGAGTATTCTATCGATTAATCCAAACATTAATCGGGTACTCTAATAACAAAA
The DNA here is from genome assembly GCF_905171765.1 of Bufo bufo. Lineage (NCBI taxonomy): Eukaryota > Metazoa > Chordata > Amphibia > Anura > Bufonidae > Bufo > Bufo bufo. The sequence continues at coordinate 480,905,024 of NC_053389.1, forward strand.
AACTAATTAAAAGAACATTTTTCTTAAAAAAAGTCATCAGTTCTCCCGTTCCATCAGCTTTCCCCCCATGCCATCAGGCTCCCCCCTAGTGCCATTAGCTGCCCCCCCCCCCAGTACCATCAGCTTCCCCCTCAGTGCCATCAGCTTCCCCCCTCAGTGCCATCAGCTTCCCCTCTCAGTGCCATCAGCTTCCCCCCTCAGTGCCATCAGCTTCCCCCCTCAGTGCCATCAGCTTCCCCCCTCAGTGCCATCAGCTTCCCCCCTCAGTGCCATCAGCTTCCCCCCTCAGTGCCATCAGCTTCCCCCCTCAGTGCCATCAGCTTCCCCCCTCCGTGCCATCAGCTTCCCCCCTCAGTGCCATCAGCTTCCCCCCTCAGTGCCATCAGCTGCCCCGTCAGTGCCATCAGCTTCCCTTTCAGTGACATCAGCTTCCCCCCTCAGTGCCATTAGCTTCCCTCTTCAGTGCCATTAGCTTCCCTCTTCAGTGCCATCAGCTGCCCCCCAGTACCATCAGCTGCGCCCTGAATGCCATCAGCTGCCCCCTCAGTGCCATCAGCTTCCCTCCCCAGTACCATCAGCTGCCCCCTCAGTGCCATCAGCTTCCCTCCCTAGTGCCATCAGCTGCTCCCCCAGTGCCATCAGCTGCTCCCCCAGTGCCATTAGCTGCTCCCCCAGTGCCATCAGCTGCCCCCAGTGCGTACGTGCACTATGTCCTGACAGGACAGTGCAGCGCGGTGCAGGCCGGCGGGTGACCACAGAGCGGTAAGTAATAGCAAGGGCTTCACTCACACTCTGTGGTCACATGACACAAACAAATCCTCGATGCAAAAAATTTGCATTGAGGATTTTTTTTGTGTTTAAAGCCCTACCTCTCACATCTCCACCCATACTCCCCTCATTATATTCCTCAACAGTTGTTAGGGAAGGGATGCAAATGAGCTCTTAACAAGCTCTTCCTCTTTAACCACCAGATGTAAGGCAGCTATCCTATAAGTCAATGTTCAGCTCTTAAAACAAGCCTTGAGACATGACTTGGATATTAAATGAGCCAGCACCTCATCTGCAGACAGCTGTTTCGGGGTGATTGCCCCTCATCAGTGCAGAGCAGAGAGTACTGGCTTATGGATATACGGTACTATTAGGAGTGAGGGGGGCATGTTTAATAACTTTAAACGGCGGCGGCGGGCACACAGAATCTGTGGATGGCACAGTTAAGGGGTGCGGGTCTGTGGATGGCACTGTTATGGGCTGGGGGGGCACTGTGGATGGCACTGTTATGGGGTGGGGGTCTGTGGATGGCACATATATAACAGTGCCAGCCACAGATCCCCCTGTAACAGTGCCAGCCACAGATCCCCCCCCATAAGTGTCCGTCATCCACAGATCCCCCCCATAAGTGTCCGTCATCCACAGATCCCCCCCATAAGTGTCCGTCATCCACAGATCCCCCTATAAGTGTCCGTCATCCACAGATCCCCCCATAAGTGTCCGTCATCCACAGATCCCCCCAAAAGTGTGTGTCCGATCCACATTTCTTTCTTTCCTATACGTTAATAAGGATACAGTGTTATGCAGAGGTGTACTTTTAAGAATTTTATAGACAAATGATACTATTTAGAGTCGCGCGGGGGGCGCGAAATGTTTTCTTCTTCCTAGGGGGGGCATGACAGAAAATAATTGAGAATCACTGGGCTAAGGAGAGTTAGTTCCCCACTTACCTCAACAGTTGTTACACTTGCAGCATGTCTTGCCAGCGGTTCTGACATTATATGACCAGAGAGAGGAGCTATCAAGGCTGCCGGAAAGAGCTGCTACAAGTATTGTACAGCAAGTGTTGAGGAAGGTATGTTCTTTTGTGGGCTGAGTAACACAACTGCTGTTTCTGTAAGGAAGGAGAGCATGTGTGCAGGTGCTGGTGGCAGCTCCTCCTTTAATAGGTAGGCATCATGTGCTTGGGTTGCACACCCTATGGCCAGCCCTGCAGGTGTTGTCTAGGATTAGAAAAAAGAGTCTGCTTCAATTGCAGAAACAGTGCCACACATGAGGTGTCTGGTATAGGAGTGCAACCCCAATACGGTAAAGCCACTTTTCCTGACAGAGCCCATGGTCAGAAGTGGTAAAATTTCTGATAAAAAAAAATAAAAAATCAGACTTTAATAATCTTTAATCTTGTACAAACCCTTTCATAATTTGGATGGGGAGAGTATTAATCTAGTCCTCCCCCAATCCATCCATAGAAAAACACCATTAATCATCATTATTCAAGAGACTAAAACATAAAGAGGGATATATGACAAGATCCCAGCTATTATATGTGCTAGTTACATAGACGTGGCAGAGCTTCTCTTTAACCAGAGTATATTTCTTGTTGGTTTGGTGCATATCTGAGCTGACATTGGGGGGTGGGAAGGGGCTGCAGTTTTGAGAAACCTTTCAGAGACTGCGCATAAAGAAGGCATCCATGGGTATAAGCCATTCTGTCATTTTTTTATGGAACCTAGTCACAGTATACCTAGGTGTCAACTGGAGCATGAAGCTCATAATTCCTTTTGGCAAATTTTCAGTCTCTCAATGCTTGCGGAGGTGACATCTACTAAAACACATAATGGCCATTTTCTCTTATTATTTAAGCTTCTATGTGGGGGCTGATATTTTATTGCATCATTCTATTTGTGATTTCGTTTTCCTTAATACATTTTATGACCAAATCTGCTTGGAATAATTTAATCTTCTTTGAGGCATTTTGCTATTAATCTAAATAGGTCAACCAATCAAAATGCATTGAACCTGACATGGTTCCACCTAGTTCGTTGCTTTAAAAATTGCAGATTGCCAGGAAATGTGTGCCAAATAAATATGCTGGAAGGTTGCAGTGTGGATCCTTGTCTCTGCCAGTACAGAACTACAAGCTTTTATTGAGTTATCTTTCAGTTATGTGACATTTCCAAGTATTGATTTTAAGAAACAAGTGTTCCTCACAGGGAAGAGTGACAATTATTTAGATGTGGTCTCATGTTTCATTTTGATTTAATAAATTGTGTATTTTATATCTTTAAAGTACCTTTGCTATTCTGTTGGTTTCCGAGACCAAAATATTTTTAGTATTTTTTTGTGGCTGCTGCAGAGCTTTATCTGATGATTCGTGTTTTGAGATTGGACCTCTTTACACCACTCTACAGTAATCTGATGTGAAAAAATAAACAGCTTGCATTATAGGAAGTCAACTAAGCTTTTAAGCAGGGCTGTGGTGTCGGAGTCAAAGCTAGTTTTGGGTGGAGTCGGAATCGAAATGTAGAAATGTTCCGACTCCAGCTTAAAAAAAAATATTATCTGTTATTTATATTATTTAATTAACTTCCATATAACTTTAGAAATGTTTAGAATTGTTCATCAGAAATATATTTTATGTTCTATAAATCTAAGGCCCTCATTTATCAAGAGCAGTAATAAGCAGGGTGTTCTGGTGGTGGTGGAAAATCAGTTCTCACCTCTCCTGTCCTTATATTATAAACAGTGATAAGAAGAGTGTTCTAGTGGTGATAAATACTCAGTTCTTACCTCGCCTGTGTTCCCCTCCTGTCCTTATACTATAAACAGTGATAAGCAAGGTGTTCTAGTGGTGATATATAATCAGTTCTCACCTCTCCTGTATTCTCTCCTGTCCTTATACTATAAACAGTGCTAAGCAGTGTGTTCTAATGGTGATAGATAATCAGTTCTCACCTCTCATATGTCCTCTCCCATCCCTTATACTAAACAGTGATAAGCAGGGTGTTCTAGTGGTGATAATCAGTTCTCACCTCTCCTGTATTCTCTCCTGTCCTTATACTATAAACAGTGATAAGCAGTGTGTTCTAGTGGTGATATATAATCAGTTCTCACCTCTCCTGTATTCTCTCCTGTCCTTATACTATAAACAGTGATAAGCAGTGTGTTCTAGTGGTGATATATAATCAGTTCTAACCTCTCCTGTATTCTCTCCTGTCCTTATACTATAAACAGTGATAAGCAGTGTGTTCTAGTGGTGATAGATGATCAGTTCTCACCTCTCCTTTGTCCTCTCCTGTCCCTTATACTAAACAGTGATAAGCAGGGTGTTCTAGTGGTGATATATAATCAGTTCTCACCTCTCCTGTATTCTCTCCTGTCCTTATACTATAAACAGTGATAAGCAGGGTGTTCTAGTGGTGATAGATAATCAGTCCCCACCTCTACTGTGTTCTCTCCTGTCCTTATACTATAAAAGGTGACAAGTAGGGTGTTCTAGTGGTGATAGAAAATCAGTTCTTAACTCTCATGTGTTCTCTCATGTCCCCTATACTATACACAGTTATAAGCAGGGTGTTCTAGTGGTGATAATCAGTTTTCCCCTCTCGTGTCCTTATATTATAGTCAGTGATACACAGGGTGTTCTAGTGGTGGCAGATAATCAGTTCTCCCCACTCCTGTACTTTGCTTATCACTGTTTATAATATAAGGACAGGAGAGAGGAGAACTGATTACCTGCCACCACTAGAACACCCTTCTTATCATTGATTATAGTATAAGGACAGGAGATGGGAAATCAGTCCTCACCTGTCCTGTGTTCTCTCCTGTCCCTTACTGTCCCATACAATAAACAGTGATAAGCTGGGTGTTCTGATGGTGATAGAGAATCAGTTCTCACCTCTTCTGTGTTACATCCTGTCCCTTATAATTGGTATCTTCATGCTGCTCCAAGGTTCCTATGCTACTATGCTACTTTTACATCTGCTGCATGGATTCTAGCAGGCTGTTCCAGCAGAGAACAGCCTGCCAGAATTCTCCGGATCAAGTACTACCGGATGCAACCGGAATGCCTGCCTGCCTCATTATATATAAAATATGACGAGAATCAGCCAGACAGAATATGCTGCACACTGCAGCTTGTGTCCATCCAATTGCTGGCTTTCTCTTATGGAACTGACCAGATCGCAGTGCCGCAAATGTGAAAGTCACCTTAGTTGCAATGCTTGAAATTGTGTTCCAAAGACCATAGGAGGAAGTTCATTACTGGGCATACCTGCAGTCAACTCAGAACTGCCGGACAGAACAGAAAGACAGCATTAAAGAGGTTCACTGGGAATAATTAACTTTTCACAGCCTGCCTCCGCTATGGAAAGATTCATACTTACCCGCTTTTCATCTCCCTGGTCCTGATTGCTGGCTCCGTTGTGTTCATCTTCTTGGTTTGTGATCTGTTAACTTCCTCTCTGCCATGGGCATGATCTTCTCCTCTGCCACAGCCAATAACTGGCTTCAGCAATGGTGTGTCTCCTGTGGACATGTCACAGCTGAATATAGTCATTGGCTGCAGCAAAGCAGATGATCATGCTCATGGTGAAGAGGAAGTAAACAAGCCATGGACCAGAAGATGGACACACGTGAGCCAGTGCACAGGTTCAGAGCTACAGGGAGCAGGTAAGTATGAATCTTTCCATAGCAGAGGCAGGCTGTCAGCAACATTGAGAAGTTATTTATTCCCAGACAACCCTTTTATGACAAGCACTGAATAAATGCTTTATAAATGTTTCATTGCCATTTAGACTTGCACAGGATTCTCTGTGTTTCTAGGACATACTTAAAGTCAGGTCCATAAATATTGGGACATCGACACAATTCAAAATTTTTTTGCTCTATACACCACCACAATGGATTTGAAATGGAACAAGATGTTCTTTAACTGCAGACTGTCAGCTTTAATTTGAGGGTATTTACATCCAAATCAGGTGAACGGTGTAGGAATTACAACAGTTTGCATATGTGCCTCCCACTTGTTAAGGGACCAAAAGTAATGGGACATAATAATACTCATAAATCTAACTTTCATTTTTTAATACTTGGTTGCAAATCCTTTGCAGTCAATAACAGCCTGAAGTCTGGAACGCATAGACATCACCAGACGCTGGGTTTCATCCCTGGTGATGCTCTGCCAGGACTCTACTGCAACTGTCTTCAGTTCCTGCTTGTTCTTGGGGCATTTTCCCTTCAGTTTTGTCTTCAGCAAGTGAAATGCATGCTCAATTGGATTCAGGTCAGCTGATTGACTTGGCCATTGCATAACATTCCACTTCTTCCCTTAAAAAACTCTTTGGTTGCTTTTGCAGTATACTTTGGGTCATTGTCCATCTGCACTGTGAAGTGCCGTCCAATGAGTTCTGAAGCATTTGGCTAAATATGAGCAGATAATATTGCCCAAAACACCTCAGAATTCATCCTGCTGTTTTTGTCAGCAGTCACATCAATGAATACAAGAGAACCAGTTCCATTGGCAGCCATACATGCCCAAGCCATGACACTACCACCACCATGCTTCACTGATGAGGTGGTATGCTTAGGATCATGAGCAGTTCCTTTCCTTCTCCATACTCTTCTCTTCCCATCACTCTGGTACAAGTTGATCTTGGTCTCATCTGTCCATAGGATGTTGTTCCAGAACTGTGAAGGCTTTTTTTAGATGTCGTTTGGCAAACTCTAATCTGGCCTTCCTGTTTTTGAGGCTCACCAATGGTTTACATCTTGTGGTGAACCCACTGTATTCACTCTGGTGAAGTCTTCTCTTGATTGTTGACTGACACACATACACCTACCTCCTGGAGAGTGTTCTTGATCTGACCAACTGTTGTGAAGGGTGTTTTCTTCACCAGGGAAATAATTCTTCGGTTATCCACCACAGTTGTTTTCCATGGTCTTCCGGGTCTTTTGGTGTTGCTGAGCTCACCGGTTCGTTCCTTCTTTTTAAGAATGTTTCAAACCGTTGTTTTGGCCACACCTAATGTTGTTGCTATCTCTCTGATGGGTTTGTTGTGTTTTTTCAGCCTAATGATGGCTTGCTTCACTGATAGTGAAAGCTCTTTGGATCTCATATTGAGAGTTGTACAGCAACAGATTCCAAATGCAAATAGCACACATGAAATGAATTCTGGACCTTTTATCTGCTCATTGTAATTGGGATAATGAGGGATGAACACACACCTGGCCATTGAACAACTGAGAAGCCAATTGTCCCATTATTTTTGGTCCCTTAACAAGTGGGAGGCACATATGCAAACTGTTGTAATTCCTACACTGTTCACCTGATTTGAATGTAAATACCCTCAAATTAAAGCTGACAGTTTGCAGTTAAAGCACATCTTGTTTGTTTCATTTCAAATCCATTGTGGTGGTGTATAGAGCCAAAAATGTTAGAATTTTGACTGTCCCAATATTTATGGACCTGACTGTATATAGCTTTTCTAACTTGTTCTGAGGACAAATTCATAGATTTCTTACAATTATTAACAGTGTTTTACAGTTATTCAGTGCATTACATATTTACTTAAAGGAATTTTGAAAATGTCAGCAATTTCAGTGTTTTGTATTCCAATGAATATGGTTTAAGTTACATGATAGTAAGAAAAAGGCTGATGTTACCATTTTACTACAGTTAGGCTACTTTCACACTAGTGTTTCTATTTTCCGGTATTGAAATCCATCATTGGGTCTCAATACCGTAACAAAAATGCTTCCTTTTTTCGTTCCCATTCATTGTCAATTGGAACAAAACGTAACTGAACAGAATACCGTATATACTCGAGTATAAGCCGACCCGAGTATAGCCGAGCCCCTAATTTTACCCCCAAAAAATGGGAAAAATTATTGACTCGAGTATAAGACTAGGGTGGGAAATGCAGCTATAATGCAGAGTGTATGTGTATATAATGCACACACTCTACATTATATACACACACATCTGCAAGAGGGTGACTCCCTGTATTTAATGCAGAGTGTGTGCATTATATACACACACACTCTGCATTAAATACAGGGAGCCATCCACAGATCTCCCCCCTAAACAGTGCCATCCACAGATCTCCCCCTCCCCTAAACAGTGCCATGATGGCACTGTTTAGGGGAGGGGGTATCTGTGGATGGCACTGTAGGGGGATCTGTGGATGGCACTGCCATCCACAGATCCCCCTACAGTGCCATCCACAGATCTCCCTACAGTGCCATCCACAGATCTCCCTACAGTGCCATCCACAGATCCCCCTACAGTGCCATCCACAGATCTCCCTACAGTGCCATCCACAGATCCCCCTACAGTGCCATCCACAGATCTCCCTACAGTGCCATCCACAGATCTCCCTACAGTGCCATCCACAGATCCCCCTACAGTGCCATCCACAGATCCCCCTACAGTGCCATCCACAGATCCCCCTCCCCGACGCTCACAGCAGTATATATAAGTAACCTTTAACTGTGGATATCTTACTTTGTACTTTGTCTTTGCTCCGGTAATACAGGCAGTGCGGGGAGCGGCGCTCACTCACTGACGTCACGCGCCTTCTCCCACTAGGCGGCGCAGGCGCGTGACGTCAGTGAGTGAGCGCCGCCCCCCGCACTGCCTGTATTACCGGAGCTAAGACCTAGACTCGAGTATAAGACGAGGAGGCTTTTTGAGCACAAAAATATGTGCCAAAAAACTCGTCTTATACTCGAGTATATACGTGTTTTCTTTTCCGTCATGGGATGTGGAGCAAGACGGATCCGTCATGACCCATAATTCAAGTCAATGGGGACGGATCCATTTTATCTGACACAATCCGACACAATAGAAAACGCATCTGTTCCCCATTGACTTTCAATGCAGTTCATGACGGATCCGTCTTGGCTATGTTAAAGATAATACAACCGGATCCATTCATAACGGATGCAGATGGTTGTATTATCAGTAATGGAAGCGTTTTTGCTGAACCCTGACGGATCAAGCAAAAATGCTAGTGTGAAAGTAGCCTTAGGCTACTTTCACATCTACGTTTTTAATTCAGGTTTTGAGATCCGGCAGAGGTTTTGTGTCTGGCCCGAAAACACAACTGAACTGAACTGATGCATACTGATGTATCATGATCAGTTTTGTCCCCATTGACAAAGAATGGGGAAAAAACTGATCCGTTTAATTCAGGTTTTGAGATCCTCTGCCGGATCTCAAAACCGGAATAAGGGTACTTTCACACTTGCGTTGCTGAATTCCGGAAGGCAGTTTCGTCGCCGGAACTGCCTGCCGGATCCGGCAATCTGTATGCAAACGGACAGCATTTGCAGACTGATACGGATGCGGAGCAATAACGGATCCATCTCTCTGGTTGTCATAAGGAAAAACTGATCCGGTATATATCTTTTTTTACATTTTTAAAGGTCTGCGCATGCGCAGACTGCAAAACTGGATCCGTTTTTCCTTAACACTTGGGGCCTGATCCGGCATTAATGCATTTCAATGGAAAATAATGCCGGATCCGGCATTCCCGCAAGTGTTCCCGGAATTTTCTCCGTCCAAAAACCGTACAGTGACTTAACTGAAGACATCCTGAACGGATTGCTCTCCATTCAGAATGTATTAGGATAAAACTGATCAGTTTTTTTTCCGGTATTGAGCCCCTAGGATGAAACTCAATACCGGAAAAGTTTAACGCAAGTGTGAAAGTACCCTTAAAAATGTGAAAGTAGCCTAAACTTTTTATTACTCGATTATTACTAAATTATTGGCCATTTATGAAGGAGTTGAACCTGGAGTCAGAGTATGATAAAATGCAGTTAGTCAGAGCTTTGGCTTACCAACTCCACAGCCCTACTTTGCCTGTCAATATCTTGTTGACTGTTTCTAAATAGCAACCAGCAGAATTTGGAATTCAGCTCTGTTTTATGATTTTGATTACAAATTCTGTCTTGTTGATCAGCTAAGGGTGGGTTCCTAGTGCTGAGATCCACTGTACTCATGTGATAATGCTAGGCAAATGCCTCTGAAATTAATTAATACATGGCACTTCCTGAAATAAGTGGATGGAGGTAGCTGGATCTGCTGAGTCTAGTTCATCCACGTACCAAGCTGGTTAATCTTTTATGGAAGTTAGTCTGCTTATTCAAAGTGTTACCACAAAGGGCAATGCTGTAGACATAGGAGGGAATTTATCACGAGGGTAATGCTTAAAGTGATTTTTGTTTTTTAGTCTGATTTGGAGTACTTTGTGCCAAATTTATCAAATTATTTGTTAAAATTATTGCATTTTTAAACCCAACTATTATGTCTAGAAATGCTACTTAGGTTTTCTACACCACCCCCAACTGGAGTGGCATTGGGACTTTTTTGTGACTTTGTAAAAAAGTCCCAGTTATAAATTTAGTGTCAAACTCATTAACCTAGCTAGCCAAGCCCACTCTCCCACTTTTCAAAACTGGAGTGAGTGATGTAATAATGCAAAAAATTGCAATCTTTTTTTCGAAAGTGACCTTTAAAAAGTCAGAAATGCCTCGTTACTTTTTGTAGAAAGAATGCTGGAATACAGGGCGTGATAAATTCCCCCCCTCCCCCAGTTCATCATAATGCTTTGGATTATTTTAGAAACCATGCTCTGAATTCCAAATGTAGAATATTTCTAGACTTTTAGCATTTTGTAATAGTATATGTAATTATGTATAAATCTAAATGCTAAAAAGTTTAGTTATGGAATTCATTAGAGGTGCAAGAGGAATTTATCGAGTCACAATTTATGAGAATCATGACCAGTATTTTTCATTAACCGTTCCAGTGATGTTTTCTTTATAGCTGACTCAGGGAACTTTTTGATAAAATGATATTCTGTTCTATTTTATCCATCACACACACAGCTGAACAATTTATATTTTGAAAAGAAACATTGCTAAATGGCACATGGCAAATTTAAACTTCTTCATATCTTCATAAAGAGCAAATTATCCTAAGAAGCTTTCAATTCTTGGCATGCTTGGCATGTCTGTGTTAGCCATGCATTAAAGCATCTGTCAACATGATCAACCCTATTAAACCAGGAATATTGCCTGGTAGGGTTGATCATGCTTAAAAGAGCGATATTCTGATTATGTATTTCTGTTTCCTGCTAGGCAGAAGTCTCTGTCTAGTATGCTGATTTGAAGTCTGATATGTCACTGGCTCACTACAAATAGACCAGGGGTGCACAACCTGTGGCCCTTGATACCATTCTGTGTGGCCCCCAACCATCTGGTAACAGAGATGTATGTCTATGTCTTGTGGCTGCTCACATGTATTTTTCATGTATTTCTCCCACTAAATGGGAGTCCTGGGACTGTAACTAGATATTATTGATATGTACTGTGTATTCAATATGCTATAAATACAGTATTTCAGTTGTTAATACCGCTTTAAACTTTATTTTCGGCCCTCGTCATTAGTTCAGTATGGCAATGTGGCCCCCAACCACCTGCGCAATGCAGCGCGAGGCAAGAGGGAGCTTCAGAGTAATGAAATGCTCCGATGCTCTACTCGTACATGGTAAAGGAGTGAAGAGGGGCTTATATCCGGGTTCAGCCCTGTACCCGGACTACCCCTTTAAATAGGAATAACTGTCTATTATGCGTTAAATAGAAAATATGAGCAGATTTGAGGATAATGGGTTCACAATTTGCACTGTCCCTGGAAATTTGAAGACATTGGAAACCAAATTAAACCCCAGATTCAATTGCTAAGGGTATTTGCTTTGTAATGAACATCTGTCAGATTCTGTAAGGATGCTGAAGGTTGCTGGGGTTCAGAGCTAAACAAAGTCAACTTTTAATTACAAGATCTGAGGGATTACGTTACTTTCACATACTGTCATGGTGCCATATATTAATAATTAGCGGTCTGAAGCAACCTTTTTGTATGCACAGTTAAGTTACCGCACATCAATAAGTCATGATAATAAATAATATATCTGTCATTCGCTGGCCACATATAAGAGCCATAACCTGGGTGTAAATACACATATATATGCTGAAATGATTATTAGTGTGTTGATTGCAGCCAAATGATCATATACACCTATAGCAGGACACTCGCATGCACAGGAGGTTTGGTTTAGATTTTCTATGTGTAACTAGATATGATTTAGGGTTTTCTGTAGCCCATGTTTCTGTGCAGATGTAGCATCTTATTCTCCAGCAGCTTTGCATCATACATTCACCTTGCAGAATCGGTAAATTATCTATTGCTACAGTTACACCATTCCACTTGTGTGGACAATTTAATATCCTCCATATCTAATTAGTACAAAGAGAAAACAACAGAGACAAAAACAGCTTCCTGCATCTGCTGTCTGTCACCATAAAAGAGTTCTTGCAAGGAACTGTTTTTTTTTTTTTTATGATTTTCTTTAACCTAAAGATTTGTATTCTGAAGGTCACAATTTTGTGGATCTCTTTAAAGGGGGTTTCCAGGGGAATCATTTTAATTAAAAAAATTGGGTCAGGGTGAGTGTAAATAAGAAATGATCATTACTCACTTTACCAGTCCCCCACCACTGTTGTTTGGCCGCTGCTGCGGTCCCCATTCCTCTCCACTTCCTGGTCGCAGACTTGACATGCCGGAAATGGTTTGGAATGCAAATTATACTTCCTTTTGACTCCCTTTACAGCAGTGATCATCAGCCGCCAGCTGTTGCAAAACTACAATTATGGCGCTTGCCTTATCATAGGGTACATCTATGATGCATTTCTGAAATTACCTTTAATTAGGGCTGCAACTTTCCATTATTTTAGTAATCAAGTATTCTACCGATTAATCCAACGATTAATCGAGTACTCTAATAAGAAAAAAACAAATTAAAAGAACGTTTTCTATAAAAAAAAACTCATCATCCCCCCCTGCCATCAGTCTCCTCCCCCTCAGTGCCATCAGTTCTCCCCCCCCAGTTCCCCCTCCAATGCAATTAGTTCCTCCAGCACTGCCACCAGCTCCCACTCCAATGCCATCAGCTCAACCCCTGTGCCACCAGCTCCCCCACTCCCCCTCTTAGCCATCAGTGCCCAGCTGCAGCGCCAATAAACTAACATACTTTTCCTGTAGGGGCACTGCGACACTCCAGAGATCTTCCATCCTCTTCTTCACACGCTGCACTGGGACCTGACATCACACAACACCAGGACATAGTGCTTGCTTACGTGCACTATGTCCTGATGATGTGTGTATGTCACTATCCACTGCAGCGCTTTGCGGGCAGGCGGGTGACCCTGGAGCGTGAGTAATAGCAAGCTCTTCACTCCTGCTCCGTGGTCACATGGCACAAAGGAATCATCGATGCAGAAAATTTGCATCGAGGATTTTTTTGTGTTGAGTTAATCGATTTAATTTGAGTAAAAGTTTCAGCCCTACCTTTAATGTTAATATATTGTGATTGTACCCATTGATTAACCAGTATCCATTAATTATTAAAGGGGTTGTCCCATCTGGATGTTTCCACAATGAGACGGGACTATGCTCCAGCCCTGGGTGGCTGGACTTAAGGAAACATTCGTGTAGGCCAGCTGGTTCGCTGTTTTCTTACCTCCCATTACAGTGAATGTAACTTCGCAGATATCATAGCAGAAGAAGCTACACGGCCTCCATAACGCCCAGACTTATAGCTTCCTGTGCTACATTATTTGCCTAGCTTCCATTTACTGCAATGGGAGCTACGGAAGAAGTCCAGTCTGCTATGGTTTCCTGTGACCAGAGCTTAGTCCCATCTTGCTGTGCAATGGCCAGGTGGGACAACCCCTTTGATTATTATATAAAAGAGTTTTTTTTATGTTCATCATCAGATTTTTATCATTGTATTTATCTCCGCTTCGAAAGATATTCATGCTTGTCGAAGACAAGTTTTTTTTAGTTCTGTACTTGTATGTTCTGTATGCTATACATTGTTGTGTACATTACTTTACAGTGACTGTTTACAACAAATCAATTGTAATGATATATCCATTACATAAATGCAATTTCCATGATGCTTTTGATCATATTTCACCTCGTTCTAATGTCATTTGTAGGGCATTGCCAGCATGCTGTCTCCGACATAGGGAAAATTAAATTTTATTCAATTTACATAAACATATTTTATCTTACTGAACACTATGGGCAAAACTCATACTATGTTATGTCTAGTGCCGGAATGAGGGGGGGAGTGCTCTGTGTCAAAAAAACACCAAAGAGATCATCCCTGTGTCATGACCCCTTCGGCCGTTCACCAGGCATGACACAGTATATCAGTTTTGCTTGGAGTCTTAATTTAATTTACTTATTTATTTTGTCGTGTCTGGGTTTCTGTTCTTGGCTTGAGACATAAAACCTTAGGAAAGATTTGAGCATACTGTACATTATTTTTATGTTGCTGTCATTCTTAAAATATATATACTACTAGGTTCTAAATAATTTCTGAGGGATAAAAGTATTCTGTTTGTAACATGGAGTATCCATTTCAGAAAATGTTCATTTTGCACAGAAAATGCTAATAAATATAGTATATATTAACATATGTCATTTACCATGTGTGACAATTCAGTGGGGAAGATTTCCTAAACCTATAGCCCACTGCGTAAGCTTTGTGTAACTTTTGCCTAATTGCATAGCAATTATTGGTTGGCTTACTATAAGACAGAATTTTTTTGGGACAAAATTGTGGCACCGTTTTGTTGCAAAAGGCACTTCTTAGGCCACACCCCTTATCTACAAAGCCACACCTCTTACAGCCAAACCCGCTTCTCGGAAAAAATTATAGAAAAACTAGTTGCACCATTTTTTAGACCGATTACCTGCCCACACATATTAGTAACTCTGGACCAATTTGTTCTAAAATTTCTACTGGTACCCTCTTTTCTGTGCCCACCCTAAAGGGATCTTCCAAGGTTCACCTAACTCTCCTTAGAGTGTTTTGTCAGATTTCTAGTTACTGAAATCTCTGAGACATCCTAAAGGGGTTTGCCTGCTCTGTGGAACACCATGGGCATTTGGGTTATTTTTTGGATATGCTGTAGGTGGTGGTCTGAGGGAACAGACTCCACCAATGTTATCTTCTGTTATCTTCTGTCTATGACAAGTCCACGGATCATTTTTGGTAAGTTTTAAATGAAAATAACCTAAACCAACCTTTATGCATTTTTTTTTTCAATTTAAAAGCGTAGGAAACAAAAGAAACAAAATAATTTCTGTAATTATTCTGTAGTATTATTCTGTGTTCTATAGAGTTTATTGGTCGCACCCAGGATTCTGAGGAGTAGGGGCACTAGGTATTGTAGTGCCGTGCCACCAGCTGCTGCCAATTTGCACAATTAGAATTTCAGGAGTAATGGGAGAGCGAATGGCTGCATCAAAGCTCTTTTGTGACCACGGCATCCAAAGTGGAAAAAGACAACTTAGAAATGAATCACTAGTATCTCTGCATCATTGTTGAAATCAGTAAAATTTGATTTTGTCACTTTATTTATGAGCAAGAGACTCACACCCCCGATGTTTTTAGGAACCCTGGTTTCATTAGTGCCATTATACAATGTTAGGCTGAGTTCACATCAGCGTTCACCCTTTCCGTTCTCCTGCTCCGTTATAGGAGCAGGAGAACGGAAAGGACGGATTCGGCACATAACTGAGCTGAACAGAGCCTACGGACCCCATAGACTATAATGGGGTCCGTTAGGTTTCCGCTCAGAAGATGATTTTGGAGCGGAGACAAAAGTTGTGCATGCAGGACTTTTGTCTCCGCTCCAAAACCGTCTTCTGAGCGGACACCTAACGGACTATATTATAATCTATGGGTTCCGTAGGCTCCGTACGGCTCAGTTATGTGCCGAATCTGTCCTTTCCGTTCTCCTGCTCCTATAACGGAGCAGGAGAACGGAAAGGCTGAACGCTGATGTGTACGGCATACATATTAGGATGTGAACTCAGCCTTATGTTGTTTGCTATCAGATGCACTGAAACGTCTATGGATCTGATTTTCCTGACCGTTGCATCAGCGGGTGTGGAACCATTGTGTCTACCAACTGGCTTGACTTTGGGCTAGACCTAAGGGCAGTATCGTAGCCTCTCCCTGGTATTCACTGTTTAACCCCAGGGATCTCGACTTCGCTGCAGTGAGCCTCCAGGCCGCTACCTCTTGGAGTAGTCCTAATGTGTAGCGTGGTGAGGGTAAGGTAGGTGAGGCAGGGCCCTTTTTTTTTTTTATATAAACTTCCTTCACTTAATAAAGACAAATGTAAATTCAACATAAATCTCACTACAGGGGGCATGATAAATATTGCAAAATGACCCTATGAGATCTGTGTACGCTCCTTGTCTATACTATACAACTATGTTCATTAAACTTAAAATAAAACTTACCGGTAGGTGATTGTATAAGAATGCAGTTTAATGAGCTAGCAGAATCTTAATCATTAAGATTTTTTATTAACACGATCACCTTGCTTTATTAGGCTTCAGTATAGAGGAAGATATGAGAATGACGCACAGCACTGGCTGATTTCTTGTATACCCAGGACTGCTGTGTGAGCTGAGCGCTCAGGTCGCCAGACAGTCTTAGAAAGCTGCTATCATTTTAAAAATGTATGGAGCTGTCTGCGGTAGCAGATATCGAAGAATGCCTTCTCACCTTGTATAATATTTTCAGAATCGGCCAGGGATATGGCACAACTGATTTCCTCTATGTACATGAGATCTACCCTTTGTGACAGACAGTGTAGTTATAGATATAATTTATATATTTAGTTATTTCCAAGACCCAATACATATATGTGATGGAACTGAAATGTATTACAGACAACCTGGTCTAAAATAAAGGCGTATAGTGCATGTTTCTGGGTGGCTTCTATCCTCTTACCTGTGTCCCATTATGAGCGCAGTGTGAAATTCCATTATAATCCGGTGTGTACAGGTAAGTGAAGCCTACACAGTTATACATTATACAAGGCTGTAACTGAAGCTTTGCAGCCCATGGGATTGCTAGCCTCACACAGCCCTAGATAATGCCTTTCTTTAGCTACATTGTAAAGTTATTTGCTATTTTCAGGGTTAAGGATACTGACTTTCAGGGTTAAGGATACTGACTTTCTTTTGTCTGTTATATATACTTTATCACAATGAAAATGGAATAAGCACAACGTCCTCCGTGGCTCCATAAATCGAGCTAGTTGTTGTACAGAGTGGAATACCGCACTAGTAGTGGTCTAGCAGAACAGCTTCCATGTAAGATAGATTATCCTTTCAGTCGGTGATGAATATTTTTGTTGTTCCTCATTGATCATTGTCTTAGGTCATAGGAGGCAATAGCATGTAAATGGGCCCTAAATCCTTCTCATCCGTCTGATTACTGTCTGAACTGATATCGTTATTGGGCTGTGATTAAAAAGTCTTTATATGTGATTTCCAGCCTATTCTTCAGTGCTCATAGTGCAGCAATACATAAGGCCCCCAAAAATGGCAGCTATAGATGGATGCAAGATTACTTTCTCATAAACATGTATTCATTTACTTTTATTTACAATGAATTATTTTTTTTCTTTTGTGGCCTCTCCTAATTTCCTGCACTACAGCACATCGCAGTGATCGCACCCACTCCATTATGTAGTAGCTATGTTATATATCCCTCACTTTCTAGTTCCTGAACCAGAAGATTAACGGGGGAGGGTGTTTAATGAATTATGAATATTGTTATTGTCATTATTGTCACCTTTGGAAATCTAGCATCTGTTGGATCAGAGGTGCAGGTGAATGAATGAAAAGTTATTGTACTACTTGACATCTAAGGAATTGCCAGGATTATTTTTTTTGTTTTAGGGGGTAAACTCTTTTTTTTTTACAAATTAAAGGGTTATTCCCATCACAGACAAGGGGGCATATCGCTAGGATATGCCCCCATTGTCTGATAGGTGCGGGTCCCACTTCTTTATCAGTCTAAGGCTCCTATTGGATTGAAGCAGCAATAGAAAACTAAACTACATAAAAGGCTAAAGCTGCCCATAAACATTCAATATATGTTTGCTGAACTATCTCCCAACTCTCTTTCGGCTTCCTCATACACTTACACGTTCAGCTCAGCCAAACTATTATGTGTATACAATAGGGAGAGCGGAGAAAGCCGTTGCCAGACACTTCTGGCGGTGGCTTATTTCCCAGGAGAACTTTCCCCTAGGAATGCATCATTTTGATAGATATAAATAATAATTGGTGACAGCGGAGCCTTTGCAGAGGGGAGCGAGTGCTGTGCGAAAAGGAGAGAATACTTACCTTTCCATCCTCCTGGCATCTCAGGTCCACTTTGGATGATGCAAGATTGCTTATAAAGTGACTTTTAAAGGGTTTCTATCACTTCGTTTCACCTATTTAGCTTTCAGACACTAGCGATCCGCTAGTGTCTGCTCTATCTAACCATCCTAATATAAGAGCTTATTGTCCTGCCGTTTAGCTAAAAAAATAACTTATATAGATATGCAAATGAGCCTCTAGGTGCTATGGGGGCGTGATTAGCACCTAGAGGCTCCGTCTACCTTAACAAACTGCCGCCGCCCAGCGCGTCCCTCCAGCCCGCCCATCTCCGGAATGCGATGCTCCTCGTATTCGGCGCATGCGCAGTGAATGTCTGATCGCTTCCCTGCTCAGACATCTCCACTGCGCCTGTTCCTCGGAGCACTATGACGTCATCGGCGCAGGCGCAGTGGAGATGTCTGAGCAGGGAAGCGATCAGACATTCACTGCGCATGCGCCGAATACGAGGAGCATCGCATTCCGGAGGAGATGGGCGGGCTGGAGGGACGCGCTGGGCGGCGGCAGTTTGTTAAGGTAGACGGAGCCTCTAGGTGCTAATCACGCCCCCATAGCACCTAGAGGCTCATTTGCATATCTATATAAGTTATTTTTTTAGCTAAACGGCAGGACAATAAGCTCTTATATTAGGATGGTTAGATAAAGCAGACATTAGCGGATCGCTAGTGTCTGAAAGCTAAATAGGTGAAACGAAGTGATAGAAACCCTTTAACCACTTCAGCCCCCCTAGCTTAAACACCCTTAATGACTTTTTACACTTCTGACCTACCCTACTTTCACCGTTTATTGCTCGGTCATGCAACTTACCACCCAAATGAATTTTACCTCCTTTTCTTCTCACTAATAGAGCTTTCATTTGGTGGTATTTCATTGCTGCTGACATTTTAACTTTTTTTGTTATTAATCGAAATTTAACGATTTTTTTGCAAAAAAATGACATTTTTCACTTTCAGTTGTAAAATTTTGCAAAAAAAACGACATCCATATATACATTTTTCTCTAAATTTATTGTTCTACATGTCTTTGATAAAAAAAAATGTTTGGGTAAAAGAAAAATGGTTTGGGTAAAAGTTATAGCGTTTACAAACTATGGTACAAAAATGTGAATTTCCGCATTTTGAAGCGCTCTGACTTTCTGAGCACCTGTCATGTTTCCTGAGGTTCTACAATGGCCAGACAGTACAAACACCCCACAAATGACCCCATTTCGGAAAGTAGACACCCTAAGGTATTCGCTGATGGGCATAGTGAGTTCATAGAACTTTTTATTTTTTGTCACAAGTTAGCGGAAAATGATGATTTTTTTTTTTTCTTACAAAGTCTCATATTCCACTAACTTGTGACAAAAAATAAAAACTTCTATGAACTCACTATGCCCATCAGCGAATACCTTGGGGTGTCTTCTTTCCAAAATGGGGTCACTTGTGGGGTAGTTATACTGCCCTGGCATTCTAGGGGCCCTAATGTGTGGTAAGTAGTTTGAAATCAAAATCTGTAAAAAATGACCGGTGAAATCCGAAAGGTGCTCTTTGGAATGTGGGCCCCTTTGCCCACCTAGGCTGCAAAAAAGTGTCACACATGTGGTATCTCCGTACTCAGGAGAAGTTGGGCAATGTGTTTTGGGGTGTCATTTTACATATACCCATGCTGGGTGAGAGAAATATCTTGGCAAAAGACAACTTTTCCCATTTTTTTATACAAAGTTGGCATTTGACCAAGATATTTATCTCACCCAGCATGGGTATATGTAAAATGACACCTCAAAACACATTGCCCAACTTCTCCTGAGTACGGAGATACCACATGTGTGACACTTTTTTGCAGCCTAGGTGGGCAAAGGGGCCCACATTCCAAAGAGCACCTTTCGGATTTCACCGGCCATTTTTTACAGATTTTGATTTCAAACTACTTACCACACATTAGGGCCCCTAGAATGCCAGGGCAGTATAACTACCCCACAAGTGACCCCATTTTGGAAAGAAGACACCCCAAGGTATTCTGTGAGGGGCATGGCGAGTTCCTAGAATTTTTTATTTTTTGTCACAAGTTAGCGGAAAATGATGATTTTTTTTTTTTCTTACAAAGTCTCATATTCCACTAACTTGTGACAAAAAATAAAAACTTCTATGAACTCACTATGCCCATCAGCGAATACCTTGGGGTGTCTTCTTTCCAAAATGGGGTCACTTGTGGGGTAGTTATACTGCCCTGGCATTCTAGGGGCCCAAATGTGTGGTAAGGAGTTTGAAATCAAATTCAGTAAAAAATGACCTGTGAAATCCGAAAGGTGCTCTTTGGAATATGGGCCCCTTTGCCCACCTAGGCTGCAAAAAAGTGTCACACATCTGGTATCCCCGTACTCAGGAGAAGTTGAGGAATGTGTTTTGGGGTGTCTTTTTACATATACCCATGCTGGGTGAGATAAATATCTTGGTCAAATGACAACTTTGTATAAAAAAATGGGAAAAGTTGTCTTTTGCCAAGATATTTCTCTCACCCAGCATGGGTATATATAAAATGACACCCCAAAACACATTCCCCACCTTCTCCTGAGTACGGAGATACCAGATGTGTGACACTTTTTTGCAGCCTAGGTGGGCAAAGGGGCCCATATTCCAAAGAGCACCTTTCGGATTTCACAGGTCATTTTTTACAGAATTTGATTTCAAACTCCTTACCACACATTTGGGCCCCTAGAATGCCAGGGCAGTATAACTACCCCACAAGTGACCCCATTTTGGAAAGAAGAGACCCCAAGGTATTCGCTGATGGGCATAGTGAATTCATGGAAAAAAAAAATTTTTGTCACAAGTTAGTGGAATAGGAGACTTTGTATGAAAAAAAAAAAAAAAAATCATCATTTTCCACTAACTTGTGACAAAAAATAAAAAATTCTAGGAACTTGCCATGCCCCTCACGGAATACCTTGGGGTGTCTTCTTTCCAAAATGGGGTCACTTGTGGGGTAGTTATACTGCCCTGGCATTTTCCAGGGGCCCTAATGTCTGGTAAGTAGGTAAATGACCTGTGAAATCTGAAAGGTGCTCTTTGGAATGTGGGCCCCTTTGCCCACCTAGGCTGCAAAAAAGTGTCACACATCTGGTATCTCCGTACTCAGGAGAAGGTGGGGAATGTGTTTTGGGGTGTCATTTTACATATACCCATGCTGGGTGAGAGAAATATCTCGGCAAAAGACAACTTTTCCCATTTCTTTATACAAAGTTGGCATTTGACCAAGATATTTATCTCACCCAGCATGGGTATATGTAAAATGACACCCCAAAACACATTCCCCAACTTCTCCTGAGTACGGCGATACCACATGTGTGACACTTTTTTGCAGCCTAGATGTGCAAAGGTGCCCAAATTCCTTTTAGGAGGGCATTTTTAGACATTTGGATCCCAGACTTCTTCTCACGCTTTAAGGCCCCTAAAAAGCCAGGGCAGTATAAATACCCCACATGTGACCCCATTTTGGAAAGAAGACACCCCAAGGTATTCAATGAGGGGCATGGCGAGTTCATCGAAAAAAAATTTTTTGGCACAAGTTAGCAGAAATTGATTTTTTGGGTTTTCTTCTCACAAAGTCTCCCTTTCCGCTAACTTGAGACAAAATTTCAATCTTTCATGGACTCAATATGCCCCTCAGCGAATACCTTGGGGTGTCTTCTTTCCAAAATGGTGTTATTTGTGGGGTGTTTGTACTGCCCTGGCATTTGAGGGTCTCCTCAATCATTACATGTATGGCCAGCATTAGGAGTTTCTGCTATTCTCCTTATATTGAGCATACGGGTAATGAGATTTTTTTTTTCCGTTCAGCCTCTGGGCTGAAAGAAAAAATGAACGGCACAGATTTCTTCATTCGCATCGATCAATGTGGATGAAAAAATCTCTGCCAAAAAAAAAAAAAGGAGGGGAAAGGCGTCTGCCAGGACATAGGAGCTCCGCCCAACATCCATACCCACTTAGCCCGTATGCCCTGGCAAACCAGATTTATCCATTCACATCAATCGATGTGGATGAATAAATCATTGCCGGGATTTATTTTTATTTTTTTATATATACAAAGTGTTTGCCAAAGCATATGAACACCGCCGCCTCCTCAGCAAACGTATCTTTTACTGCAGAGGAGAAATCTCGTCTTGCAGCGCCGCATACACCGGCTTGTGTGTAATATGACAGCAGCGCAATGCTTCTGTCAGAATGCACATCAGTGCTGCAGCTAGTCGATCGGTTGGTCCACCTGGAAGGTAAAAAAAACAAAACAAAAAAGAAAAAACCAAGCCGCAACGCAATAAATTTTATTAAATTTATAATAACTTTTGAACAGAACATATAAACTTTTTTTTAACTTTTTGAACTGAAAGTTAACTTTTTTGCTTACTGGTGTTTTTTTTTTTTTTTTTTACCTTTATAGGACAAACCTCTCCTTCCCCATGGGACAATGTGCAAAGCGCAAATCGCCCAAAGATGTGGCGAAGTACATTATGCACTTTATCCCAGGTGAAAGGAGAGGTTTGCAGTACCTGTGAGTGTAAGGGCCCTAATAGCCCTGTGTGCCTGTCCTGTGAGATGCAATCCCTATGCTAAGTGTACCTGTGTGTGGTACTTCCGGAAACACTCTCCAAAGCATAGGGCAGGGTAGTCAGGACAGAAATAGCGGGTGCCACGCCTTATTCCTCTCCTGCTACAGACACGACATCTTTTTCGGGGTGACGGTTGGGTTGAGGTACCAGGAACGACACTGGGGAAATGTCGCTCGTGTAGACGGCTAACTACAATGGTGGATGGGGCCACGGAACCTCCTGGATACAGGGGGTTCGCGATGATCTCTTTCTGAAATTTGAGGAAGGATCCCGTTCTCCCAGTCTTACTGTAGAGAACAAAACTATTGTACATCGCCAATTGAATCAAATATACAGACACCTTCTTATACCAGCGTCTGGTGCGTCGGGAAACTAAATAGGGAGCCAACATCTGGTCATTGAAGTCCACCCCTACCATGAGCGCATTATAGTCGTGGACTGAGAGGGGCTTTTCAATGACACGGGTTGTCCTTTCAATTTGTATTGTCGTGTCTGCGTGAATGGAGGAGAGCATGTAAACGTCACGCTTGTCTCTCCATTTCACCGCGAGCAGTTCTTCGTTACACAAGGCAGCCCTCTCCCCCCTTGCAAGACGGGTGGTAACGAGCCGTTGGGGGAAGCCCACACGACTAGTTCGCGCAGTGCCACAGCAGCCAATCTGTTCCAGGAACAAATGCCTGAAGAGGGGCACACTTGTGTAAAAATTGTCCACATAAAGATGGTACCCCTTGCCAAATAAGGGTGACACCAAGTCCCAGACTGTCTTCCCACTGCTCCCCTGGTAGTCAGGGCAACCGACCGGCTCCAGGGTCTGATCTTTTCCCTCATAGATCCGAAATTTGTGGGTATAGCCTGTGGCCCTTTCACAGAGCTTATACAATTTGACCCCATACCGGGCACGCTTGCTTGGGATGTATTGTTTGAAGCCAAGGCGCCCGGTAAAATGTATTTGGGACTCGTCTACGCAGATGTTTTGCTCGGTGGTATACAAATTGCAAATTTCTGGTTGAAGTGGTCTATGAGGGGCCGAATTTTGTGGAGCCGGTCAAAAGCTGGGTGGCATCTGGGACGAGAGGTGCTGTTGTCGCTAAAGTGCAGGAAACGCAGGATGGTCTCAAAACGTGCCCTGGACATAGCAGCAGAGAACATGGGCATGTGATGAATCGGGTTCGTGGACCAATATGACCGCAATTAATGCTTTTTGGTTAGACCCATGTTCAGGAGAAGGCCCAGAAAAATTTTAATTTCGGAGACTTAGACTGGTTTCCACCGGAAAGGCTGGGCATAATAGCTTCCCGGGTTGGCGGATATAAATTGTGTGGCATACCGGTTTGTCTCTGCCACGACTAAGTCCAAGAGCTCCGCAGTCAAGAACAGCTCAAAAAATCCCAGGGCCGAACCGATCTGAGCTGTCTCAACCCGAACTCCAGACTGGGCGGTGAAAGGGGGAACTACAGGTGCGGCTGAAGTTGGTGACTGACAATCAGGATTTGCCAGCACCTCAGGGACTCTAGGGGGTCCACGGGCCTGTCTTTGCGGTGGCTGCGACGGGGTAACTATTGCACGTGCCACCGTACCAGCTTCAACTGCCCTTCTGGTGCTCGCCACTTCACCATGTTGTACGGCAGTGCTGGTACTAGGTCCAGGATGGGCTGCGCTGCTGGTGTATGCCTCACCACGTGATCCGACAGCGCCAGCCCCACTCTGCTGCCCTTGAAACGGATCTTGCACAACCTGTGGTCTAGCGACACGGGGCCGGGTACGCCTGCTGCTATCAGGGACCTCAACCTCCTCGTCCGAACTTTGGGTCAGACTGCCACTGCTCTCTACAGGTTCATATTCTGACCCGATAGATTCGTCAGATGAGGGTTCCCATTCCTCATCCGACTGGGTCAGAAGCCTGTAGGCCTCTTCAGAAGAATACCCCCTGTTTGACATTTGGACTACTAAATTTAGGGGTATTCCCTGAGACTACCCAAGAAAAAAAGCAAGCCTGTCTTACAAAGGGGAGGCTAGCGAAGTACCGGAGGACGCTGCGGTTGATAAAAAATATCAAAACAGATTTTTTTATCGCCGCAGCGCTTGGAAAGTGATTGTGCAGTGATCAAAAAATATAATATTTTTTGTCACTGCCGCGGGGCGGGTGTGGGTGAACGCACGTGTGGGCGACCGATCAGGCCTGATCGGGCAAACACTGCGTTTTTGGGTGGAGGGCGAGCTAAGGTGACACTAATACAATTATAGATCTGACTGTGATCAGTTTTGATCACTTACAGTTACTATAAAAGTACAAATGCTGATTAGCGATACGCTAATCAGCGAATCAGTGACTGTGGTGCGGTGGGCTGGGCGCTAACTGACGCTAAACTACCTAACCAAGGGGCCTAAACTATCCTAAAACCTATCAGTCAATACCAGTGAAAAAAAAAAGTGACAGTTTACACTGATCACTTTTTTCCTTTCACTAGGTGATTGACAGGGGCGATCAAGGGGTTAATTCGGGTGATGCGGGTGATCTGGGGCTAAGGTGAAGTGTTTGGTGCTACTCACTGGGATGTCTGCTCCTCTGCTGGAACCAACCGACGAAAAGGACCAGCAGAGGAGCAGAGAAGCCATTTAACACATCATATTTACTAATATAATGTGTTAGATGGCTTTTCATTTGTTTTTTTAAAAATCATCAGCTTGCCAGCGACGATCATTGGCTGGCAAGCTGATGACGCGACCCCCCTCTAACTTTTGCCGGCCCGCGATGCGCATGCGCGGGCCGGCTTTGAGCGAAATCTCGCGTCTTTCATTTCATGAAATAATGAAGAAATAGGTATTCACACCTATTTTCAATCCCTATTCTGATCACCTATCATAATGGTTACTAGGGGTTTGGCGCCGTCTTTGTGGCTGTGATTTTCTTTTTCTTCCCTTTCTGTATTCATATAGTTTGCTCTACGCTTACAGTCACTACTAGCAGCCTTCCACCTCTCATCCCTTGGTGATAGTTCCTCCCCGCGGTTACTTCAAGATTTTTTGGACTCCCATCCAAAAAGTTCTTCGATTAACACTCTTTTTGGGAATTTGTTCTCCTCCTCCTTATTTGCAGAGTATACCAATCACAGCAAGAACTTGTAGGAGTTTCAAGCTCCCTGCCGCAGGCCTCTTAAAACACTGGAAAGGTTAAACTTAGTACAAATGACAGACATAATTATTTAACGAGTAAAAGGTGCCAAGATGTTCTATTTATTGGTGACCTTTCTGCTGATCCGAGCTGGTTATGTCATGGCAATCATTGTGCAAGTGATTGTACAGTATTTATACTAATTATGTATATTACATGAAGTGAGAACCATATATTGCATAGAATCTGTCATAAAACGCTGCTAATTTATTTGTCATTTATGTGCAGTTTATTCGTTACAATATTAGTGCGCCTCCCCACTGCATCACTTCTAAATCAAGGTCTGTGCGGAATTTCAGGGCAAGAGTTGAGAATTTCAAATTATTTATTGTATCTTTTAGAAAAAAGTGGGAGCAGATTTACTAATCCTGTCTACGGTAATTATATAGACAGCATAAATTTAGCACACGCCGTCTGAAGAGGTGCCAGATTTAATTATCACAGCTGCACACGCCGTTTGAGTTTGGTGCATCTTGCTTTTATCCAAAAGATTACACCACCTATTGGTTGGCATTTTAATCCACACCTTGCTCCCTTTAAACCATACCGTCTATTCTAGTGAGATCCAAACAATGCCTCTAACACATAATGAATGTGGTCTAGGGACCTGTCCCCACAAAATGCAGTGCAATCTGAAAGCACCAAGTTATAGAGCGGGAGGAGCTGAGCAGATTGATATATAGTTTTGAGGGAAAAGATTCAGTATCACCTGTAATTTATACATTTATATCTGCTTTTTACTCCTCCTGTGAATACCTACCGGTACAGGAGAGAGGTGTAATCAGTGACTGATAGCATTGTGTATATACCGTATTTTTCGCCGTATAAGACGCACTTTTTCCCCCCCAAAAGTGGGGGGAAAATAGCAGTGCGTCTTATACGGCGAATGCTGCTGATTTTGCCGAGTTTTCAATGATACACCCGCCGCGATGCCGTGCGGTGGGTGTATCAGCTGTGAGGGAGGAGGGGCTGGGGGCCGGCATCTGCTTTTATAATGACAGCGGGGCCCGTGCAGTGACTGTATTCTACTACACGGGCCCCGCTCACTGTATATTATTGTATCTCTAATAGTAAATTGTTATGCATGTAATCCCATAATGAGCGCTGTGTATTACTTACAACTACAGTACAAGCGCTCGCCGCTCGGTAGGTAGCAGAGAGGAGGGAGGAGGCAAACCGGGAGGACGGGCGCTGGCAGAGTGAGTCATACGTCACGCGCCTGCGCCGCCTACTTTATGAATGAAGCAGGCGCGTGACGTATGACTCACTCTGCCAGAGCCCGTCCTCCCGGCCTGCCTCCTCCCTCCTCTCTGCTACCTACCGAGCGGCGAGCGATTGTACTGTAGTTGTAAGTAATACACAGCGCTCATTATGGGATTATATGCATAACAATTTACTATTAGAGATACAATAATATACAGTGAGCGGGGCCCGTGTAGTAGAATACAGTCACTGCACGGGCCCCGCTGTCATTATAAAAGCAGATGCCGGCCCCCAGCCCCTGTATTGAGGGTCATTCACTACAGGGACACTTATGGAGGGGATCTGTGGATGACACATAGCATAAGATGCTATATATGTGTCATCCACAGATCTCCCCCATAACTGTCATCCACAGATCCTCATAACAGTGCCATCCAGAGACCCCAATAAGAGCCACCCACAGATCCCCCATAAGTGTCACCCACAGATCCCCCATAAGTGTCACCCACAGATCCCCCATAAGTGTCACCCACAGATCCCCCATAAGTGTCACCCACAGATCCCCCATAAGTGTCACCCACAGATCCCCCATAAGTGTCACCCACAGATCCCCCATAAGTGTCACCCACAGATCCCCCATAACAGTGCCATCCACAGATCCCCCATAACAGTGCCATCCACAGACCACAATTAGTTCAAAAGCACACCTTTTGGTTCAAAATATTTTTTTTCTTATTTTCCTCCTCAAAAACCTAGGTGCGTCTTATGTGCCGGTGCGTCTTATACGGCGAAAAATACGGTAAGTGTGTGTATAAAGATAGGGGTCAGTCACTGGCAAACTCTCCCTCCTGTACCGATAGCTCTTCACGGGAAGTGGAAAAAGCTATGTAAAAAATACAGGTTTTACAGAATGTTTTCCCACAAAACTATATATCAATCTGCTCAGCTTCTCCTGCTCTATAACATGGTGCTTTCAAATTGCACTGCACTTTGTGGTGACAGGTTCTGTTTAAGGTGTCCCTAGATAGTGGAGTTACTTAATTGATCATTAAAGGGGTTATCCAAGAAATTATAATGATGACCTATCCTCGGTGGGGATCCGAGTCCCGTCACCCCTGCCGATCAGAAGTTTCAGGGAGCTGTGACGCTCACCAGAGCGCTGAACTGCAACTAGGCCATGTGACTGATGTACTGTGACGTCACATGGTCTAGGAAGAGGCCGCAGCGCTCTCGGAGTACCCGGCCTCTTCTAACAGCTGGTCAGCAGGGGTCCCAGGAGTCAGACCCCCGCCGATCTGATATCCTGAGGATAACCCCTTTAAGTTAGTTTTATAAGCGAACCCTATTGTAGATGCAAAACCGTAGAGCTGTGATTTTCAATCCTATCGTTTAGGAAAGGGGAGGGTCCCTATTCACCTTTCTACCTCAAAGCAGCTTCGTGTAGAAACGGTTAATCTTTAATTTGCAGGCATCTTTGGACAGGTTGAGATCAATATAACAATATTATAATAGCAAAGACAGGTGCACTCTGCGGTCTTACTAAGCCCTCAAACTGGTGTTAAAATTGAGAGATTAGCCAACATGTCCTACTAGGAGGACATGTCTGAGCCCGAGCACCGCGCCAAGGTTTCTCAAGTAGCTCGGGTCCTAACACTCACCTACCTGAGCCGTATGGGCAATACCAGGAGCCAGTGGGCAAATTACAGGAGCATGAGGCCGACTCATAGACAACTCACCAGTTACCTCCAGCATGAAACCATGCTAACAATGGGAGGAGGGAGGAGTCTGCGAGTCCCACTCAAGACTGGCTGATATGGCCTAGGCCTCCCAGGTGCACCTAAATGTAGCCTGTGGATGGAAAACAGGTTGAGATCAAGTTGACAGATTTAGTGCAAAAGTGACAGTTCCTACTACTGCTGCTGTCTTTTTGGGGAAACCGTGACTTGGTTTCAAGAAACCCAGGTTTCCAGAACCCTCTGGCTGGGAATAACTGTTATAGAGTCTTCACTTCAGGTGCAGTTCTTTTGTGGGGGGTTTTATTCACATGTGAACAGAGGTTTATATAATGTTAGCGTTTTTGGAGAGCTGTGGGTAAATACATCATAAACTGTGGATGTTCCTTCTTATCTCCATGTTGTATTGTTCTGCAGGGCTTTGTGGACAAAATCTTTATTGAGCGGATTTTTTAACGTTATGCATAGTGCAGAATTATACTGTATATTATATGTGCCTTTTAAAGTGACGTATGGTATTGTGATACTTAAATTCTGCAGCCGCTGTCAATCATTAACCCAAGCTGAAAATGAGAGCATTGAACATCAAGTGCTTAAAGGGAGTCTGTCACCACATTTGAGCATATTAGACTGATCAAATAGCGTTATATGTGCCACCCAGAACTTAAAAACGGTACCTTTGTTGTATCTAATGGAGTTTTCTTTCAGCCAAAAATGAACTTTTAAGATTCTGTAAATGCGCCCTCTCAAGTGCCCAGGGCGGCGTCTCAATCGTCCGAGCCCCAGGCAGCACCTCCTCAACGGCTCATAACCCCGCCCTCCGTGTGCCTCTGCCCGCCCGTTTACACTCCTCCTCTCTCCTTTTCCACTGCGGCTGCGCGGTCAAATTCGTAGCGCAGTGGAAAAGGGGAGGAGAGTAAACGGGCGGGCAGAGGCACACGGAGGGCGGGGTTATGAGCCGTTGAGGAGGTGCTGCCTGGGGCTCGGACGATTGAGACGCCGCCCTGGGCACTTGAGAGGGCGCATTTACAGAATCTTAAAAGTTCATTTTTGGCTGAAAGAAAACTCCATTAGATACAACAAAGGTACCGTTTTTAAGTTCTGGGTGGCACATATAACGCTATTTGATCAGTCTAATATGCTCAAATGTGGTGACAGACTCCCTTTAAGTGAATACAATTCTTACATTTATGGTGAATATGAAATGAACGCTAAAAACGTTCTCCATATTACTCAGTTTATGGTACCTTTTAAATGTAATGTTCCCACTGCACTCGGTAAATAGCCAGGGGCCACTTGGTTTGTGTCAGCTGTACATTACATTATGTGGAAAAATATTGATGTAGCTGTAGAGAGTGTGAACACATTCAGTACAATGGGAGTAATGTGTCTCTCCATGCCTGGAGCTACATTACAAACACATTGGAACAATACGTCTTTTCCATTCACAGAATACAGGCTGCTATAAACTGTGCCTGCCATAGTTCTGCTTGGGACAGCAGCTTTGGGGAATTAGATTTTCCCACGTCTGCTATTCTAGAAGAGAATACTAAGGCCCCTTTCACACGGGCGAGTATTCTGCGCGGATGCGATGCGTGAGTTGAACGCATTGCACCCGCACTAAATCCCAACCCATTCATTTCTATGGGGCTGTGCACACGAGCGGTGATTTTCACGCATCACTTGTGCGTTGCGTGAAAATCGCAGCATGCTCCTCTTGGTGCGATTTTCACGCACGGTTGCTAGGAGACGATCGGGATGGGGACCCGATCATTATTATTTTCCCTTATAACATGGTTACAAGGGAAAATAATAGCATTCTGGATACAGAATGCATAGTAAAATAGGGCTGGAGGGGTTAAAAAAAAAATTAAAAAAATTAAACTCACCTTAATCCACTTGCTCGCGCAGCCCGGCTTCTCTTCTGTCTCCTTTGCTGATTGCAGGAAAAGGACCTGTGGTGACGTCACTCCGGTCATCACATGGTCCGTCACATGATCTTTTACCATGGCGATGGATCATGTGATGGACCATGTGATGACCGGAGTGACGTCACCACAGGTCCTTTTCCTGCAATCAGCAAAGAAGGAGACAGAAGAGAAGCCGGGCTGCGCGATCAAGTGGATTAAGGTGAGTTTATCTATTTTTTTTAACCCTTCCAGCGCTATTTTACTATGCATTCTGTATTCAGAATGCTATTATTTTCCCTTATAACCATGTTATAAGGGAAAATGATACAATCTACAGAACACCAATCCCAAGCCCGAACTTCTGTGAAGAAGTTTGGGTTTGGGTACCAAACATGCGCGATTTTTCTCACGCGAGTGCAAAACACATTACAATGTTTTGCACTCGCTCGGAAAAATCTAGCATGTTCCCGCAACGCACCCGCACCTTTTCCCGCAACGTCCGTGTGAAAGAGGCCTAATAGATGTTAAGGCATTATTTGCAGCACAGTTCATGTATGTGTGACACTAGTTTCAAATATGCAGCTTACCTTAACATTTATTCACATTTTAAGGGAACATGCAGGTTTATGAAGCTGTGTTTTAAATTCTGATTTACAACATAAAATCATCTTTGCATTACCTATAAAACAATATGTCCCTAGTCACCCTGAAATCTCTATTATTATCTTTGCAGCACTACTCAGCTGTCGTATTAGCACTAGGTCCCATAATAGAAAAAAGTATACATAAAATAAAAAAGTTAGAGGAACTCACAAATTATGGCAGGATTGGCTATTTATGTGTTTGGGCACTTCCCAACTATCTCGTGATAAATGATGTCAGGGGAAAGAAGGATTTGGTAGAGGTAAAGAAGGATCAGGCATGTGGAATTTCAAGGCCTACTTCTTTTTGACTATTGACAGCACATGCACTCTCAGTCGAGTGTGCATGTGTATGGAGAAGTCGAGAGGAATAGTTGGTGGTGACAGTTTTTTTGTACTGAAGTAACTCAAACAGAGTGCTAAAAATTAGGGGTGCACCGAAATTCCGGCAGCCGAAAATATCGGCCGAAAATGTACCTAATCCATTTCGGCCGATATTGTTACATATCGGCCGAAAATATGGGGTGTGGGATTCACCATCTGCGGGCGGGCGGTTTACTTTAAGTCACTGCATCTTTATTTTACCTTACAATCGTGACGCTCCAGTAACAACTCTGCAGGCAGAGCGGAGGGCGGCGTAACGTCACTTACTCACGTGACGCGCCTGCTCCGCCTCCTTCATTCATAAAGTGGGCGGAGCAGGTGCGTCACGTGAGTAAGTGACGTTACGCCGCCCTCCGCTCTGCCTGCAGAGTTGTTACTGGAGCGTCACGATTTTAAGGTAAAATAAAGATGCAGTGAGTGATTAGTCTGCTGTGAGCAGCAGGGCCGGGGCTGTTATGGGTAGGGGGATCGGTCTATGGCACTGCTATGGGGAGGGGGGATCTGTGCACTGTTATGCCCATAACAGTGCACATATCCCCCCCTCCATAACAGCGCCACCCACAGATCCCCCTCTCCATAACAGCGCCACCCACAGATCCCCCTATCCATAACAGCGCCACCCACAGATCCCCCTATCCATAACAGCGCCACCCACAGATCCCCCTCTCCATAACAGAGCCACCCACAGATCCCCCCCCTCCATAACAGCGCCACCCACAGATCCCCCTCTCCATAACAGCGCCACCCACAGATCCCCCTCTCCATAACAGAGCCACCCACAGATCCCCCCTCTCCATAACAGAGCCACCCACAGATCCCCCCTCTCCATAACAGCGCCACCCACAGATCCCCCTCTCCATAACAGAGCCACCCACAGATCCCCCTCTCCATATATAATATGATTTATTAAATTCATGAAAAAGAATTATTAATAAAATCATTAAAAAAAAAAGTATTTTAAAAGTATTTGGGCAAAAAGGCAGTTTCGGTTTCGGGTTTCGGTGAAGGGCATCCTGAATTTTCGATTTCGGGTTTCGGACCAGAATTTTCATTTCGGTGCACCCCTACTAAAAA
Organism: Bufo bufo; assembly: GCF_905171765.1. NCBI lineage: Eukaryota > Metazoa > Chordata > Amphibia > Anura > Bufonidae > Bufo > Bufo bufo. Next base: position 480,937,820 of record NC_053389.1, read on the forward strand.
TGTTGCCGAAAATTCACTATTGGAGTGGACGTGTCCTCAAAGCTAAAAAGGGTTGTCCCTAATCTCCATAATGCCATTTTCATAGCCAGCCGTCACACTGTATAATAAATGAGTGGGAACCTTCTTTTAACACTTGCGTTTTTCTTTTCCGGCATAGAGTTCCGTCCTAAAGGCTCAATACCGGAAAATAAATGATCAGTTTTATCCCCATGTATTCTGAATGGAGAGTAATCCGTTCAGGATGTCTTCAGTTCAGTCATTTTGACTGATCAGGCAAAAGATAAACCGCAGCATGCTACGGTTTTATCTCCGGCGAAAAACACTGAAGACTTACCTGAATGCCGGATCTGGCATTTTTTTCTATAGGAATTAGGCCTGCACGATATATCGCCAAAGCAATCGTATCGCGATAATCGACGATTGCGATATGGCGATTAGGCTGACCCAAAAATGCTGCGATTACCTACAATGATACACGACTCCGTCGATGCCGCACAGCGCGGTCGGCGGGTGTATCAACAGAGGGAGGAGGGGCTGGGGGCCGCCATCTGGATTAGGAATGACAGTGGGGATCGGTGCAGTCCCTGTATTCTATTGCACCGGCCTCACTCACTGTTGTATAATCTTATCTAACCTGTAGGCATCGTTAAGATATAATAATCGTGTGTAATCCTGCTATATTACTTACAACTAAGTTCTGTAGCAGGAAGGAGGCAGGCCGGGAGGGCGTGTGGGCGACGCGCCACTCACTACATCATGCACCTGCGCCGCCCACTTTATGAATGAAGCAGGCGGCGTGGGCGCGTAACGTCCTCCCGGCCTGCCTCCTCCCTCCTCTCTGCTACGGAACTTAGCTGTAAGTAATACAGCTGGATTACACATGATTATTATATTTTAACAATGCCTACAGGTTAGATCAGATTATACAACAGTAAGCGGGGCCGGTGCATTAGAATACAGGGCCTGCTCTGGTCCCCGCTGTCATTCCTAATCCAGATGCCGGCCCCCAGCCCCTGTATTGGGGGTCATTCACACTGCAGGGACACTGTTATGGGTGGGTCTGTGGATGGCACATAGCATAAGATGCTATATAGCTGTCATCCACAGATCCCCCCCATAGCAGTGTCATCCACAGATCCCCCCCCATAGCAGTGTCATCCACAGATGCCCCCATAACAGTGCCATCCAGAGATCCCTATAACAGTGCCATCCAGAGATCCCTATAACAGTGCCATCCATAGATCCTCCATAACGGTGCCATCCAGAGATCCTCCGTAACGGTGCCATCCAGAGATCCTCCATAACGGTGCCATCCAGAGATCCTCCGTAACGGTGCCATCCACAGATCCCCTCCATAACAGTGTCATCCACAGATCCCCCGCATAACAGTGTCATCCACAGATCGCCCTCTTAACAGTGTCATCCACAGATCCCCCTCATAACAGTGTCATCCACAGATCCCCCTCATAACAGTGTCATCCACAGATCCCCCTCATAACAGTGTCATCCACAGATCCCCCTCATAACAGTGTCATCCACAGATCCCCCTCATAACAGTGTCATCCACAGATCCCCCTCATAACAGTGTCATTCACAGATCCCCCTCATAACAGTGTCATCCACAGATCCCCCTCATAACAGTGTCATCCACAGATCCCCCTCATAACAGTGCCATCCACAGATCCCCTAAATAACAGTGCCATCCACAGATCCCCCATAATAGTGTCATCCACAGACCACCATTAGTTCAAAACCCTCCAAAAGCACACCTTTTGGTTCAAAATATTATTTATTTATTTTTCCTCCTCAAAAGCCTGGGTGCGTCTTATGGGCAGGTGCGTTTTATAGGGTGAAAAATACGGTATATTACCTTACATTTCTGCTGCTGACTATGGTGTTCTTTAAAAAGTTCCTGTTTGTTCAGTGTTCGGAAAATCTTATTTTAATGAACACATGTCCTTATATCTATTCTATTTTATTTATCTGTTCTGTGCAGTGCTATTAAGAAAATGGCAAGTTTAGTATTTTGTACTTTTGCAGTAATACAAATATGTTATTTACTTTAGTAAAAGATGTTTTATTTTGAAAAACACTGTGCATTTCAGTTCTTGAGTTGAGCATAACTATATTTCAGCATTATCAGTAATTTGTGTGTGCTTTTGCCTTGAAAATCCAAGCAAATAGACCTCCTATTCCCTTAAAATATCGCATTGCATATTGTTATTGCAATTTTTAGCGCCCTAATCGCAATCGCACAAAATTCCCATATCGTGCAGCCCTAATAGGAATGTATTAGTGCCAGATCCGGCATTAAAAATACCGGAATGCCGGATCCGTCCTTCCGGTCTGCGCATCGAAACGGCCCCCAGATCCCCCCCATAGCAGTGCCATCCACAGATCCCCCCCATAGCAGTGCCATCCACAGATCCCCCCCATAACAGTGTCATCCACAGATCCCCCCCATAACAGTGCCATCCACAGATCGCCCCCATAACAGTGCCATCCACAGACCCCCCCCCATAACAGCACCATCCACAGATGCCCCCATAACAGTACCATCCACAGACCCCTCTCCCCATAACAGTGCCATCTACAGATCCCCCATAACAGTACCACTGCCATCCACAGATCCCCCTCCCCATAACAGTGCCATCCACAGATCCCCCTCCCCATAACAGTGACATCCACAGATCCCCCTCATAACAGTGTCATCCACAGATCCCCCTCATAACAGTGTCATCCACAGATCCCCCTCATAACAGTGTCATCCACAGATCCCCCTCATAACAGTGTCATCCACAGATCCCCCTCATAACAGTGTCATCCACAGATCCCCCTCATAACAGTGTCATCCACAGATCCCCCTCATAACAGTGTCATCCACAGATCGCCCCCATAACAGTGCCATCCACAGACCCCCCCCCCCCATAACAGCACCATCCACAGATGCCCCCATAACAGTACCATCCACAGACCCCTCTCCCCATAACAGTGCCATCTACAGATCCCCCATAACAGTACCACTGCCATCCACAGATCCCCCTCCCCATAACAGTGCCATCCACAGATCCCCCTCCCCATAACAGTGCCATCCACAGATCCCCCATAACAGTGCCATCCACAGATCCACCATAACAGTGTGCCATCCACAGACCCCCCCCCCCCCCCATAACAGCACCATCCACAGATCCCCCTTCCCATAACAGTACCATCCACAGATCCCCCTTCCCATAACAGTGCCATCTACAGATCCCCATAACAGTGCCATCCACAGATCCCCCATAACAGTGCCATCCACAGATCCCCCATAACAGTGCCATCCACAGATCCCCCATAACAGTGCCATCCACAGATCCCCCATAACAGTGCCATCCACAGATCCCCCATAACAGTGCCATCCACAGATCCCCCATAACAGTGCCATCCACAGATCCCCCATAACAGTGCCATCCACAGATCCCCCATAACAGTGCCATCCACAGATCCCCATAACAGTGCCATCCACAGATCCCCCATAACAGTGCCATCCACAGATCCCCCATAACAGTGCCATCCACAGATGCCCCCATAACAGTACCATCCACAGATCCCCCTCCTATAACAGGGCCATCCACAGATCCCTCTCCCCATAACAGTACCACTGCCATCCACAGATCCCCCTCGCTATAACAGTGCCATCCACAGATCCCCCTCCTATAACAGTGCCATCCACAGATCCCCCATAACAGTGCCATCCACAAATCCCCCATAACAGTGTCATCCACAGATCCCCCATAAGTGTCATCCACAGATCCCCCATAACAGTGTGTCATCCACAGATCCCCCATAACAGTGTCATCCACAGATCCCCCATAACAGTGTGTCATCCACAGATCCCCCATAACAATTCCATCCACAATTTGTTTTTAATATGGCCTTTGAACAGAATTTTTTAAGTAAAATCATATAAACCCCTTTTTTTGTCATTTTGGTGTTTTTTTCCAGATTTAATCGATGAAATTATCGAAAACTAATCGATTATTCAAATAATCGTTAGCTGCAGCCCTACATAACATTAATATTTATTATATATAACTTGTTTTTTCTTTGACAATACTTAACTCATTGGATAATCTTTGCAACATTGTTGTCTTTCAGGCCAGAAGATGTCCTGCTAAAACGGACCCACGATGAGAATGTTCTTCTGCACTGTTTCTTGTGGCCACTAGTCACCTTCATGGTGGGTGTACTGATTGTGCTTCTCACCATTTGCGCAAGAAGTCTGGCTGTAAAGGCAGAGGCTATACAGAAGAGAAAATTTTCATAGAGTTTAACGATGGAAGCTTCAGTTCAAACCAAAACCCCAAATACCTATAGTCCTCTTGTTGCCTCTTCATCACTAATTTTCTGAACTTGATCATTGATGATTCGCAGAACATGGAATATTTTCTCAGCCTTCTTCTAGATTACTGCTCCCTGTGGGAAGAATGCCCAGAAATGCTGAGGACAAAGGCAGATATATACGGAGAAAAGTAATGACTTGTACTTAGCCAAGTGTAAAGTGAAGCAGTCCAAAAGTTTCATTTCACCTTTGCGATAAAATATTTTTTATTTGTTATGTAAAATATCAAAAGAGTTCAGTTTATTTTGTATCATGTACTTCTAAAATATTAAAGTGTGCTTTTTTATGTCCTAGCACAGAATTTTTATAGGCTTGATTTTTTTTCTTTCTCCTTCCCTCAGTTTCATCTGCTTTTACAGGTCGGAGATGACTACACAACTTACAATGTCTTTAGAAAATCTCTCTTGTCCTTGTAGTGACAATCAGGCATATAATGTATACTTTATATTTAGAAACACATGCAGTTCTTTTCATTTTCTGATAAGCCGATTAAATACCTACAGAAGTTGAAATTACTTTTATTGTTGTTATCATTATTTATTGTGTAATACACCATTACATATCATATTTGTCTCGGTTTAAAGCCCAACTTAAAGGGTTAGTCCACTTTCATGCTATTGACCAATTCTCAGTATCGGGTCAGACTCCTGGCACCTCCGCTGATTGACTGTTTGAAGGCCCATGGTACTCGTGTGAGTGTTTACTTGCGCGCCATCTCCATTGTGTCCGTTCACATAAATGTGGCAGGAAGCTGTAATTACACTGCACCGGCACTAAAAAGTAGACGTCATGCAGGTAAACACTTAAGAGGATGCAGCGCTCGCATGAGCACCACGGCTCCATCAATCAACTGATCAGTGGGGGTGCCGGAAGTCGGACCCACACCAATCTGGTATTGATGACCAATCCTGAGAATAGGTCATCAATATCTATATCCGTGACAATCCCTTTAATAATACTTGTCCTGGTGTGGTAATACTAATAATGACACACTGAAACACATTTATGTCATTTATGTCGAGGGCAAAGATGAAACATTTGTAGGTAGGACCACTTACAGATAAGACTACACGTGATTATGCTTCCTGTACCGTTTGTTAAGAACGATGGTTTGGATTTTGTTACTTCTATACATAGGGTATAGAGGGACAGAGCTCCCCTCTTTCTCGTTTTACACCTGCAGCTCCCAGGACGCTCTACTAGACCGTTTTAGTGTAGAACTTGACAGGCTGAATGTCTTTGCTCACCTTCCTACATATCCACCTTATGGAAACATACTGAAAACCGATCCTGATGTACAAATGGTAATATAACTAATTCAGGTTAGGCTTCTTTCACATACGCAGTACAGCCTTCCTACAGGAAATCAGCTGGACAATAACCTCTGCATACAGTGGTTTTTGTCCAGTGGATGGGTCCACATCCGACCTGAAAAAATTAGGATGCGGACAAAAAATACATTTGTGTGCATGAGCCCTTCTAGGTAGTTATTAAATGATCACATTTGAATTCCTTTTGACATGCAGCAGTGGTCCAATCTGTCACATACACGATGACTGATGTATTAATCCTAGTGGAGCAGTAATAATTTTCTGAATGTGTAATATTTTGATCTTTCTGCATCTTAATTATTCACACATTTTAAATGTCTATCTTAAAGGCTCATTGATTTTTAGATTGCCTTTTTATAACCTTTATAAAGTTTTATTAAAAAAAAACACAACAACAATTTAACATTTCATTTTGCCTTTTAAAACCTTTTTTATTTTTTGCTTTTGCACATTGCCCTAACATCAAATTCCATGTTTAGTTTCGGAGCCAGTTGCTAAGTAACCAGGCACAACATTGTCCAGTCCTTTCTTGTCGCTTCAAATCTAGCTGAAATTTTCACCTTTGGGCTCCATTGTGTGGATAGAGTGAAAATGATATTTCAGCTTCATGGTCAATGCGGGATTAGTGCATCACGCGAAATAACATTGTGAATCTTCATCACCGCAAATTCATTACCTTTTCACGGAAATGTAAGTATGAATATAGCACAATTTTTTCCCCCTGAAACCCGATTAGCAAAATCCTTTCTAGGCTTGCAGCTGAATTTACAGTGAAGTGAATTAGGTTAACTTGTTCACTGCCAGATGGCTTTGCAATAAACAGCAAACCTTGCCTGTTGGACATCAGTTAGATTAAAGTGGTTATCATCCCATGAGTTTAATAAATATAGAAATATTTGGAGCAATGCAAACTGTTGTTTTAATTAAATCAGTGGAGAAAAAAAAACACTGCTCTCCAGGGTCTTTTTCAATTTTTTTTCTCTCTTTTTATTCACATTATCTGGAGGACTTCAGTCTTCCCTTTCTGTGGGTGGGCAGGAGCTTGTCACATGAAACAGTCAACCACATATCTCCCAGGATACATTGCAATCAGCTGTTGTTAACCCCTCCCCTGCATCGAAAATAGTCCCTAGAGATACATATGGCGTGTAATGCCCTTACGATTTTCTTCTGCAGTGTGTAGAGAGAGAGATAGCTATATATGCTACTGAGCATGTTAGTCCACCACTAAATGCAGAGGAAGGTGGACCAGAAGGATAAACAGCAGGGGGCGCTACCAGAGAGGAGGATGTAATGTACATACAGTAAAACACCTAACAATATTTTGATTGCATGTACAGTATATTGGCTTCATTTGAAATGCTCTTCATTGCAATGTAGTATCTTTTGTGGTATAACCCCTTTAAATAGATACTGAGAACTCCCCCTGATATGAGCATTTCATGCTCCAATGCTCTTACACTGCTAGGCAGAGGCTTCCGTCTGGCAGTGTTACCGGTGACGCCTCCGGCACTGATGGGCGGGCTTTAGTGCTGCCCTAGCCGTTTTACAGCTAAAGCATGCCCATTAGTGCCGGTGACGTCACCAGGCTCACTGCTAGGCCGAAACCTTTACCCACGGAAGCCCAGAATGTCACCGGATCTAAAAAAAAAGCCTTTGCGCTGCGCGATTCAGCATGAAATGCTCCGATGCTCATATCAAGGGGGCTTCCTGGATGAAAACAGTGATATGTCCGGGTTCAGCTCTGAACACAGACAGCCCCTTTAAGGCGATCTCTAAACCAGCCCACATAGCATAGTAAAATAGGTGATGTTAATTTATGTTCCTAATACTATTGATCACAGGATGACAAAAAATACTAATAGATGAGATTTCATAGATAATCTGCTCCTGTGAATTGGAAATTTCCAAAGAAAATTTAGTGTTTTGAATTTGCAGTATTCTAGTCTGTTCGTTCTGCCTTTATAATTGCATCTAATAAGCAAAGAGCTTCTAAAAACATTCTAGTAGTAATATCAGTTTATGTGTCTGTAGTTGGCTTATGTAAAAAGAGGTGAGTTGACACTAACGTGTGCACTCTCCAAGCTCACAATTTTAGACCTGTAATGATCGTTTTTACTGTAAATGTAACATATCAATTTACAGACGTTTTATGGAACACTATATAAACGATACAAGTGATGCATGATCACCTTTTCATTTACAGCAGCCATTGCTGTGCTATGGCAAATTTCAGTTATCAGATGACCATGCTCATGCTTTGTTTCCAGGTCTAGGTACACTTGTCATATAGATACTGTAAACTTAGGTTTTCTAGACATGCCCCAAATTTATCACAGTAGCTCAGGCTGGATGATACATTTGGTGCAGAGCTAGACACTTATGTTAAACTCTGTTCCAACTATTAGTTTACATTACATTACATTACAACAAAATGTTATGCCAAAATTATGATACAAAATATATCCTAGACAGCTCTCATTATTATGGTGAACTACAGGCTACTTTCACACTCACGTTTTATGCGGATCTGTCATTGATCTGCAAAACTGATCCGTTACAATAATACAACCGCATGCATCCGTCATGAACGGATCAGTTTAATATTATCTGTAACATAGCCAAGACGGATCCGTCATGAACTCCATTGAAAGTCAATGGGAGACAGATGCGTTTTCTATTGTGCCAGATTGTGTCAGAGAAAATGGATCCGTCCCTGTTAGGAAATCTCAACGTCCCTCTGGTACCCCTGGCACCAAACTTCTAGTATCGGCTTGGTTTGAGTCTTGTTCTGACGTCAGGAGAGCGCTTCACTCAGTAGGAAATAACAGACACAACAATGATGTACTGAATGAACGCTCTGAAGTTTATTTTTAATGCACACAGGTTATATAGAGGGGGTTTTACCCCCTTTATTAGCATATCAACGTAAGTTATTTATTCAACCTATCATATATTAACACGTTCTATTCTACAGGCAAAAAAGAGCAACAAAAACGGAACTTCCATATTAGGGATATTGTCCGGGAGTAGTGCCAACTGCCAAAGAGAGAAGATTCATGGTTATCTCAGGAATATTTCTCTGTTAAGGCAGGGAAGTGAATCAGTCCATGTGGTACGGGCTATTATCGCCGTCCCTGGGAAAGGGGCTAGCAGCTTGCATGAACTCAGTCCATCCAGCTAAGTTATCCACCCATGGGTTAACTAGGAAGTGATTTGTGGGACCACACCGTGCAACATAAACTTTGCATGTTTCTCCCGTCTCAGGTTTGGGGTAATCTGTTTTAGACCCTTGTGCCCCCATTCCGTCTGATATTTTTATGATGCTACTTTCCTAGGACTGGCTGTACTGAACTGTGAAGGCTCCGTCAAATCCTGTCAACTAGGCAAACGACTCAGGTCTGATCACAAAATCTCAGAGAGTTTCATCAAACATATAATTTGTTGTTTTGGTCCGCCACTTGCGTTCACCTATCCCCGGGTCAACGGAATGCCGGGGGGGGGGGGGGAGGGGGGGCGTCTTGCAGACCTCCGCAACACAGTAAAACAACAATGCAATGTCCTCAAAACTCTATGCAAATAGTGAACGTCAGTCCGTACACTTACCACCCGGACATCAGTATCCTTATATCAACTCTAATATTCTTATACTTTAAAACAACTTTTAAAAGAGTCAAACCAAGCTCCGTCCTTGTCTCCCTGAGACAATATTATCTAGTGCGCACTATATTTTCTCTAAGTGATCCTCACGGCGGACTCCTGGAGTCCCCGGGTCACTCCCCCAGACTCCCGGAGTCTGTTCCCTGTATCCCTGATACAGTAATTATACTAGAAGTTGTAGGTTCTACTTACTAGATCGAGACGTGGCCCTCGGATCGGCCAGAGGACAATAACAGATGTCTTTCTCACCGGACCCGAGGGTGACCTTCTTGATCCCGGACGAGCCCCCAAACTGTTAGGAAATCTCAATGTCCCTCTGGTACCCCTGGCACCAAACTTCTTGTATCGGCTTGGTTTGAGTCTTGTTCTGACGTCAGGAGAGCGCTTCACTCAGTAGGAAATAACAGACACAACAATGATGTACTGAATGAACGCTCTGCTTTATTAGCATATCAACGTAAGTTATTTATTCAACCTATCATATAGTAACGCGTTCTATTCTACAGGCAAAAAAGAGCAACAAAAACTGAACTTCCATATTAGGGATATTGTCCGGGAGTAGTGCCAACTGCCAAAGAGATAAGATTCATGGTTACAGAGAACAGAAACTTAGCAAAAAGCAGAATTAGTTTTAACATACAAAAACATGGATTCCTTTCAGTCCCCATTGACTTATATTGTGTGCCAGGACGGATGCGTTTGGCTCTGTATCCCAGGACGGACAGAAAAACAGTCCAGGCAGCGTTTTGGTGTCCGCCTCTAGAGCGGAATGGAGACTGATCGGAAGCAAACTGATGCATTCTGAGCAGATCCTTTTCCATTCAGAATGCAGTAGGGGAAAACTGATCCGTTTTGGACCACTTGTGAGAGCCCATGACAGATCTCACAAACGAATTCCCCCTTGTTGAGATAGAGATAGTGGAATTTTCTAAATCTAGATGCACCAGATTTTGGCGCAAGTTGCATTTACAATAGGTTTATTTACACTCATTGACAAAAAAATAAAGCACCCAGATTTGTCAGATGTCACGGGGTTCCGAAGGTGCACTCGGTCCCCCATTGCCCGCAGAACTGTTGCTTAGCTTTTGGAATGAGGTTCTGTGTTTGACCTCATTCCCAGGGCGGCTTTACTAGCTGGGTGGCTCCTTGCTCCTAAGTCTGCCTTGAGCGCCGAGCTGATCACTCGGTGCTCGACTGGTTGGTCTGTCGGTCATGTGACGCTGGCCACGTCACATGACCCTCACTCCCCACTATAAATACAGGCAGCCTGCTGGCTACAGGTTGCCCGTTAATTTCTAGGTTCCTGGTATTTGTTGGACTGCTGAATACTTACCTGATCCTGTTCCTTTACCATCCTTTTGCCTGATCCTCCTGTACTGCGCATCCGTCCTGGTATTGTGACCTCGGCTCCCACCTGACTACTCTCTTAGGACTCCTCTTGTACTTCTCTGCTCTCCTGGTATTTATGACCCCGGCTTCTCCTGACAATTCTCTGCTTGCTCCATTTGTACTTTGCAGCTTTCCTGGTATTGACTCGGTCCGTTCACGTCCTGTTGTTTGTCTGTCTGTCATCCCTGCACTTACTCCAAGTTAGGGATTGCCGTCCAGTTGTCCCCTGTCATTAGGACTCGCGAGGCAAGTAGGCAGGGCCAGGGGTAAGGGTGGAGCGCAGTGGTCACTTCCCTTCCCCCTGTGTGTGTGTGTACGCGACCGTTACAGATTAACAGGCCCAATAACCACTGTATTATGAATCCTCTGGTGACCCTGACTGACTATGTCTCTAATCTGACGCAGATGGTGCAGGAGTTAGGGGAAAAACTCAGCTCTTTTGAGTTAGGGCAAGGCTCTTCCACTCCTCAGGCCTCCAGTCCGCATTTTGAGCCCAGATTAAGCTCCCAGATCCTTTTCTGGAGACCGGAAGAAGTTTCTCTCTTTTAAGGAGAGTTGTAAACTTTACTTCCGTTTGCGCCCCGTGTCCTCTGGCCCCGAGAGTCAACGCGTGGGCATTATCATTTCCCGATTACAGGGTGATCCCCAGGACTGGGCGTTCTCTTTACCTGCTGGCGCCAGTTGTTTATATTCTGTGGAGGGGTTCTTTCAGGCCCTAGGTACCCTCTATGATGAACCAGACAGGGCTCTAGTAGCCGAGACGGCTCTAAAGGCACTGGTTCAGGGCAATTTACCAGCGGAGGATTATTGCACCCAATTCAGAAGGTGGTGTGTCCCCTCAGGATGGAACGAACCAGCCCTAAAGAGTCAGCTCCGGTCAGGTCTGTCTGATAAATTAAAGGATCTTCTGGTCAGTTATCAACTTCCAGAGACCTTAGAGGAGATGATGACCCTTGTTGTCCGACTTGACCGACGGGTTAGAGAGAGACGACAGGAACAACAGTTCTCTTCCCAGATGGTGGTCCAGCCAGAGGCCTATCCTAGAGACAATGCTGAGGTCTCCACCGAGGAACCCATGCAGGTTGGCATGACCCGAGGGAATCTTCGCCGCAGACGTGGAGAATGCTTTTACTGTGGAGATTCTGACCATTGGATCAACCAGTGTCCTAAGAAGGTCCTCTCTGTCAAGTCTCCTAAGGCAAGGCAACCTAAAGACCAGGTACACCCTGAATTTTCTAAATGTAAGCTTTCGGTACCCATTACGATTTCTCTGGGAGTAGATAAATGGGCGGGTAAGGCCTTTATTGATTCTGGCTCAGCGGCTAGCTTTATTGACTCTGAGTATGCTGTTAGATTGGGTATTCCTATGTTTGCCTTACCAACTCCTATCCATGTCATGGCTATTGATGCTACTCCTCTTATTGGTGGTACGGTGAGCTTATGTACCTCGGAGATTTCTCTAACCGTGGGTGTGTGCCACTCAGAGAGATGTTCGCTTCTAGTCCTGGAGAACCTACCTGCTGAGGTAGTACTAGGGTTGCCTTGGCTCCGACTACATAACCCCACTATAGATTGGTCCAATGGGGAGTTGGTGAGATGGGGGCCTAAGTGTGACTCGTGCCTGTCCGTGGTACAGGCTGGGGTCTCAGTAAAGTCTTATACTTTACCCTCTGTTGTTAGAGAATATTCTGATGTATTCTCATCACCAACCCCAGAGGTTCTACCCCCCCCCCCCCATAGACCTTACCTGTCCAGAATAGATACTCCCTCCCATTGATTCCGGATTTATTTAACCAGGTCCTGGGGGCAACCTGGTTTTCCAAAATTGACCTGAAAGGGGCATACAATCTAATCCGAATCAAGGAGGGAGACGAATGGAAGACGGCGTTCAATACTCCGGTAGGACACTTTGAATATCAGGTGATGCCTTTTGGACTCAGCAATGCCCCAGCTGTGTTCCAAAACTTCATGAATGACATTCTTAGGGAATTCTTAGGTAAATTTGTTATGGTCTATCTTGACGACATTTTGATATTCTCTCCTGACTTCGAATCCCATGTGTCTCATGTTAGACAAGTATTAGAGGTGTTGAGGGAGAATCAGCTATCCGCTAAACAAGAGAAATGTGTCTTTGGTGTGCAGGAGATTCTGTTTCTAGGGCATGTTCTGACTCCTCACGCCTTCAAGATGGATCCTGGTAAGGTACTAGCAATTAAGGAATGGGTAAGACCTTCATCCTTAAAGGCCTTACAACGGTTCTTAGGTTTCGCCAATTACTATCGTAAATTTATTATGAATTTTTCCGTAATTGCTAAACCGTTGACCGACCTTACTAAGAAAGGGGCGGATTTGGAGAATTGGTCTACTGAGGCCATTTCTTCATTTGAAAAATTAAAAAAGGCATTCAGTAGCGCTCCCGTTCTGATCCAGCCTGATCAGGAGAAACCTTTTATTGTGGAGGTGGATGCGTCCGAGGACGGCCCAGGAGCAGTCCTTTCACAAGGTCCTGCCAGCCTCTCTAATCTGAGACCATGTGCCTTCTTCTCCAGGAAATTCTCTCCCACGGAGAGAAACTACGACATAGGGAATAGGGAGCCGCTGGCCATTAAATCGGCATTTGAGGAGTGGAGGCATTTTCTGGAGGGGGCAAGGCATTGTGTAACTGTTGTCACTGACCATAAAAACCTTATGTTTCTCGAGTCTGCTAAGAGGTTGAATCCCCGTCAAGCCAGATGGGCTCTGTTTTTTACTCGTTTTGATTTTTCCATCACGTTCAGGCCGGGAAGTAAAAATGTGAAGGCGGACGCATTATCTCGGAGCTTCCAGGCTTTTCAACCTACTGAGGTACCACCTGAATCCATCCTACCAGCAAAAATCTTCTTAGCAGCTCTTACCCAGGATATCTCGGCTCGCATTAGGTCGGAACAACATCTGGCACCGGTATCCACCCCAACAAAGTTGTTTGTTCCCGTACAATTTCGTCTCCAGCTGTTGGGTGAGTGTCACGATTCTGCCTTTTGTGGACATCCGGGTGTTGAGGGCACTAAGGATCTGGTTTCTAGATCTTATTGGTGGCCCACTCTAACTAGGGATGTCAAGTCCTATGTGTCAGCCTGTGAGGTTTGTGCCAGGTCCAAGACACCTAGGACTCGCCCTGCTGGTAACCTACGACCCCTACCCATTCCCAGTAGACCCTGGTCCCATATCTCGATGGACTTTATAACTGACCTACCGCTGGCGGAGGGTAAGACTGTAGTGTGGGTAGTGGTGGATAGGTTTAGCAAGATGGTCCATTTCATTCCCCTGTCTAAACTCCAGAATGCCAAAACCCTGGCGTCTATTTTTGTGAAAGAAATTGTTCGATTGCATGGTATCCCGGAAAATATTGTTTCGGACAGGGGTGTGCAGTTTGTGTCCAAATTCTGGAGAGCCTTCTGTCAAAGATGTAAAATTTTGTTGTCTTTTTCTTCCGCCTACCATCCTGAGAGTAATGGGCAGACTGAACGCCTTAATCAGTCTGTGGAACAATTCCTGAGGTTGTATGTTGCTGATGACCAGCAATTATGGGTCAAATTCCTTCCATTGGCTGAATTTGCTCTGAATAACTGTGTCAATTCTTCTGCTGGGGTCTCCCCTTTCTTTTGTAACCATGGTTTTCATCCCCGTTTTCATTCTGGGTCGTCCGTCTCCTCCTCTAACCCTGAAGCTGATAAACTCTCCTCCGAACTGTGCACAGTTTGGGCCCGGGTTCAATCGAACCTAGAAAAGGCTCAATGTTCTCAAAAACTCAAGGCCGATAGGAGACGTTCAAGGGGGGTAAACTTTCAGGTTGGGGATAAAGTATGGTTGTCCTCCAAGAATCTATCTCTCAAGGTAACTTCTAAAAAATTTGCTCCTCGTTTTATTGGACCATATAAGATCACGGAAGTGATTAACCCGGTATCTTTTAGGTTGGAGCTGCCTGAGTCATTCCACATTCATAATGTGTTCCATAAATCTCTGCTTAAAAAATATTTTGAACCGGTAGTATCATCAAAAGCCTCGCCTCCGCCGGTTCTTGTTAATGATGCTGTCGAGTATGTGGTGTCTAAAATAGTGGATGTCAGGAAGGTGCGTAATTCCTTGCAGTACCTGATTCACTGGAAGGGGTATGGACCTGAAGAGAGATCTTGGGTACCTGCCAGGGAGGTTCATGCTCCTAGACTTGTTCGTAAATTTCATTTAGAACACCCTGAAAAGCCATCGCCTGAAGTCTTGGGTCCGGTGGCCCCTCGTAAAAGGGGGGGTACTGTCACGGGGTTCCGAAGGTGCACTCGGTCCCCCATTGCCCGCAGAACTGTTGCTTAGCTTTTGGAATGAGGTTCTGTGTTTGACCTCATTCCCAGGGCGGCTTTACTAGCTGGGTGGCTCCTTGCTCCTAAGTCTGCCTTGAGCGCCGAGCTGATCACTCGGTGCTCGACTGGTTGGTCTGTCGGTCATGTGACGCTGGCCACGTCACATGACCCTCACTCCCCACTATAAATACAGGCAGCCTGCTGGCTACAGGTTGCCCGTTAATTTCTAGGTTCCTGGTATTTGTTGGACTGCTGAATACTTACCTGATCCTGTTCCTTTACCATCCTTTTGCCTGATCCTCCTGTACTGCGCATCCGTCCTGGTATTGTGACCTCGGCTCCCACCTGACTACTCTCTTAGGACTCCTCTTGTACTTCTCTGCTCTCCTGGTATTTATGACCCCGGCTTCTCCTGACAATTCTCTGCTTGCTCCATTTGTACTTTGCAGCTTTCCTGGTATTGACTCGGTCCGTTCACGTCCTGTTGTTTGTCTGTCTGTCATCCCTGCACTTACTCCAAGTTAGGGATTGCCGTCCAGTTGTCCCCTGTCATTAGGACTCGCGAGGCAAGTAGGCAGGGCCAGGGGTAAGGGTGGAGCGCAGTGGTCACTTCCCTTCCCCCTGTGTGTGTGTGTGTACGCGACCGTTACATCAGATTGCTGCAAAACTTAATTTGCACTGGTGTCATAAAGGGGAAACGTAGAGTGACTAGAACCAGATCGTCTTAAGAGTTGAATCCAGGTTCTGTTTGGGATCAGTCAACGGTCAGGATCAATTATGTTGGCCTCGTGGTGAGCACTTCAATCCTGACTTTGCTGTGGAGCGACACACGGCCCCAACTGCTGGTGTAATGATCTGGGGAGCCATTGCATACGACAGTCAGTCACCCCTAGTAGTAATAACAGCACCTCTCCACCTGTATTCAAACTTTGTTTCGCCAACTTAACATAAGTAGATTCTGTCACACTTCTTTTGAACCGAGGACACTTATTTGATGATAGCGCGGCCTGCATCCTAGACACGGACCAGGACTGGTTCAAAAGAGGTGTGAAAGAATCTACTTATGTAAAGTTGGAGAAACCAACCTGGGACAGAGTTGGAGGGGTATGATATCTATTATAGTAGATTTGACACACACACTCATATCTGGAGATCGAATCGTTCTTATAAACAGATATATCCATTTATTAAAATGGTATATAATAAAATATTAATAAAAATGTAAATTTGATGTCGCTATTTGATAGCTAATAATATATATATAATAATATATATGAGTCACCAGTATTGAATGTGTGAGAATTATTGTACATGCCATTCTAGTTAAAGTCTTGCTCTGACTTAATTACTACTGATATGAGAGTTGGCAACCTTAGGTTGATAGTGTAAGCACAGGTTCCTGATCACTCGCTGTATGGGATCGCCCTTGGATTGTATAGTGTTTCAGTCCTAAATCTGTGAAAGCTGTGCTGCAGGATTCTGATCACCTACATCTTGTGGCTGTAGGTCTAGATTTTGACTTTATGGTATTTTTGGAGGTTTTAAATCTGAGGTAACTGTGCTGCAGAACTCTGGTCACCTACACGCTGTAGGACCAGATACAAATGAAATAACCTGTTGTTTACCCTCAAGTTATGTACACTATTTTTACAATTAATTTTGTATTACATGTTTTACAATTATTTTTACAACTATTTTTACAATTAATTTTGTATTACATGTTTCGGAAATGTTAATTTTTTTCTCCCTCATGCAGTTTTCCTGTTGACTTTTAATGTAGCAGCCTGAGCTTGTTTTTACACCTTCAGAAATGATTTATTACTCTGTGTGAAGTGCTCCCTAATAATTGCAGTGTGCCATTTTAGTTATCAGAAAAGTTTCTCCTTAAAAAGCATCTATCCCCATGATACCAGGCATACATCCTGTTATGGTTGATCATGGTGACTAAAATGACCCCTATTTCCTTGCAATTGGTATGACCAATGCAGAAAAATTATTGAGTCATTGAGCAGAGCAACGTGAGATGCCGGTTTCATACATCACCCGATGTCCCTCACCTGCTCCCCCGACAAATACTGCGGACACAAGGGGACTATTCCTACAAAGAGGAGGTAAGCGGCAGAATAGCCGAGAATATCCTTTTCTTTTGTCAAAAATACTTCGGGACTGAAGTCCGACATAATAAAAGTACTAGTCGATTGTAAAAATCCTCTTCAGCGCTGTACAGGCATTTATAACACCTATCACCCATCATTGTGGGCATAGTGGACCTCTGCTGACAACCTAGGCCATATCAGAAGGCCCTATAAAGAACTCTAGATACCACTCACGCCAGAGGATCGAACAGCCTTTTGGACATTGATTAATATCCATCTACTCTACTGTGGCTATATCGATGTACTTTACAAATTTTTAACCAGTTTTTTATTTGTTTTATATTGCTACTCACTTGTTTAATGTTAACCTATTTGGAATAAATGTGTGCTTTATGGTATAGTGCTTGCCCAAACACATCTCTTTATTTCCAATGCAGAAAAATGCTTACTTTTAGTTATATGTAAATGTGGCGTGAGATTTTAAGGCCAGGTATCTGAACAGTGAGGATGCCTGGCCCTGTCAGTCTCATGGAGAGGGAGAGGCGGCGTTGACGCGGTGCTCTGAGGAGCTAGGCCAGCCTCTCTGTGCTCCAACCTCCTCATTTACATATAACTTTAAGTAAGCATTTCTCTGCATTGGTAATATCCATTGCAGGGAAAAAAGTCTTGTTTTAGTCACCATGATGAACCCCACCAGGAGTATGCCTGGTGTCTGGTTTAATGGGGTGGATTTTGGTGACAGACATTAGTGCACAGCAGATGGAAAAACTGAGAATTAATTAATGCTATATGATTTATCTGGAAAGTGATCTACAGCAGCACATTTCCATCCACAATTCCATGTGATACATTGCAACGTAATATGAGCAACTTCCACGTGCTGCCATGAACACACAAACATTAGCATCATTATTTTTGTTCCCAGAAATCACCCTTTACTGACGGTAATCTTCCAGGTGGCACGTCAGAGAAGCATTGAGTATCCATTGTATCCACAGCCCATTGCCTCCTCAGATCATTCTGTGTCCTTACATATGTCAATTGACCCTGGAGCAACTGTTACGCGATCACAGCTTCATCTTTCTTGAAGCCAATATTAGGACGCTGCTACATCATAACTGCCTGTATCCTAGCAACTACATGAAAAGAGACACGTTTGGCGTGCTTACACCAGTGCTTAAGAAAATTGCAGGAAACAATGGAAAGATATTAAAGAACATTGTTTATTAATCTGCTATTGCAGCAACAGCGTATTTTGAATATAAAGTAGTTCAATAAAAACAGAAAAACCTAAAAGGGCTTTTATTGTTATGTAACAAGTAAATGTGAGGGTGGGTGCACAATAGGTCCATTATGCCGAATAATAGCGGAGAGACGAGAGGCTGCGGGCAATATTCTCAACAAATACTTGCATTTGCCGTGGATAAAATCGCATACGGCAAGTGGAAAGGGGAATATTTAGGAATCACATTTGTCTTTGGCGTAATTACCTTTATTAGTACACTGTTCCGTTTCTATATGCATATTAGTAGATGTTTCTAGGAATAGAAACCTTTACTTTAAATAAGCATCCATGTGAAAACCCAAGGCTATAATATGCCTAGAAAATGAGTCTGTTCCTCTTACTTTAAATGTATATGATATTCAAGTATGGCACTATTACACATTGCAGTCCTATCTACACCAAAGTCGTAAGAAGACTTATGAAATGACGGCCTGAGCAATAAAGGCAACAACAGGAACAAGACAGGAGAAATAAGGCAGAAAGGCCTCATATTTTTGGAGGATAAAACCAACTTTTTGGTAAGAAACTTCATTCACTCATTCATTAAATACCTTATTTGAGGACATACTTGCCACCCTCAGCACCCATAGAATAAATCAGCTTGGTATTTAACCCATTGATCTATTTAACTGGTTAGGGCCCTTTAATGCCATTAATGTCATTTTAAAACTTCCTTTGCTTTACCTGGGATACGAATAGACATATTTTCTGTATTTGAACTCCTTCACACATGGTTTTTTTTTTTTTTTCCACTTTTTTGTGTTTTTTTAAACAGACATTTTTGTTGTTTTTCAGCTCCTTTAGAAATGCCTAAGGAATAACTGCCAGAAATAAATGGCCATACTGTGTTTTGTAAAAAAAAAAATGTAATTCAAAAACTCATTAAAATACACATTTGCAATGCAGGGATGCATCTAGCCTTTCTTCGAAAACTGAAATGACTCCCCGCACCCTCCCCCCCATGCCAAATTCTCAACCTTACCCCTTCCCTCCAGACTTACTGTTAAAGGTATGCTTAGGAAACATTATATGTAGTGCTACAAAATATAGTGATACAGTTGAATATGCAGAGATGAATGCTTACACAAAGAAAGCACTCATTGCCCAAGGCCTTTCCGCTGCCCCCCACTTGTTCCTACCTGATGCTGCCTGAGGCAATCGCCTCACCTCGCCTTATTGGCAGTGCACCCCTATTGCAATGCAAAAAAAAAACACAATGTTAAACTCTTTCTATAGTACATTTCATACGTCACTATAGACTTTAAAATAACATGCGGCCACATAAAATACATAAAAAAAATACTGTGAAAAATCTCAACGGGTGGAATTCATCATGACCTGCACTGAATTTTGACTTTGGAAGGTTGGATAGGAAAGTGGATAGGAAAGTGGACTTGGTTAGCCTCGTGAGCTGATTTAAATCAGATCATTGCAACTTTTTAAAAAGTTACAAGAATGATCACAATATACACTCACCTAAAGAATTATTAGGAACACCATACTAATATGGTGTTGGACCCCCTTTTGCCTTCAGAACTGCCTTAATTCTACATGGCATTGATTCAACAAGGTGCTGATAGCATTCTTTAGAAATGTTGGCCCATATTGATAGGATAGCATCTTGCAGTTGATGGAGATTTGAGGGATGCACATCCAGGGCACGAAGCTCCCGTTACACCACATCCCAAAGATGCTCTATTGGGTTGAGATCTGTTGACTGTGGGGGCCATTTTAGTACAGTGAACTCATTGTCATGTTCAAGAAACCAATTTGAAATGATTCGAGCTTTGTGACCTGGTGCATTATCCTGCTGGAAGTAGCCATCAGAGGATGGATACATGTTCTCATTCTGTTTACGCCAAATTCGGACTCTACCATTTGAATGTCTCAACAGAAATCGAGACTCATCAGACCAGGCAACATTTTTCCAGTCTTCAACAGTTCAATTTTGGTGAGCTCGTGCAAATTGTAGCTTCTTTTTCCTATTTGTAGTGGAGATGAGTGGTACCCGGTGGGTCTTCTGCTGTTGTAGCCCATCCGCCTCAAGGTTGTGAGTGTTGTGGCTTCACAAATGCTTTGCTGCATACCTCGGTTTTAACGAGTGGTTATTTCAGTCAACGCTGCTCTTCTATCAGCTTGAATCAGTCGGCCCATTCTCCTCTGACCTCTAGCATCCACAAGGCATTTTTTCCCACAGGACTGCCGCATTCTGGATGTTTTTCCCTTTTCACACCATTCTTTGTAAACCCTAGAAATGGTTGTGCGTGAAAATCCCAGTAACTGAGCAGATTGTGAAATACTCAGACCGGCCTGTCTGGCACCAACAACCATGCCACGCTCAAAATTGCTTAAATCACCTTTCTTTCCCATTCTGACATTCAGTTTGGAGTTCAGGAGATTGTCTTGACCAGGACCACCCCCCTAAATGCATTGAAGCAACTGCCATGTGATTGGTTGACTAGATAATTGCATTAATGAGAAATAGAACAGGTGTTCCTAATAATTCTTTAGGTGAGTGTATATACTGCAGTAAAGGGGTAACATCTAAAGACAGAAGTTTTAGGTCCCTTACACACGAGCAAGTATTCCGCACGGGTGCAATGCGTGATGCGAACGCATTGCGCCAGCACGGAATCCGGATCCATTCATTTTAATGGGGCTGTGTACACGTGCGTTGGTTTTCACGCATCACTTGTGCGTTGCGTGAAAATCGCAGCATGTTCTATATTCTGCGATTTTCACGCCATGTATAGAAGTGAATGGAGATGTGTTTTTCACGGATGGTTGCTAAGAGATGTTTGTATACCTTACATTTTTTATCACGCATGTGCAAAACGCATTAAATCGTATTGCACCCGCACCTTAGACTTCAAGTGGTAATCCAGTTGTTGTTATTCCCCTATCCACTGCCACTCCAGTTATTTCTGTCTTTTGAACTCCTGTAGACATGAATGGAGCAGCAGTGCGTATGCTCTACCTTCTGTTCCGTTCCTTTCGGGGGCTATTTTCGTTGTCTAAGTGGTAGGAATCCCACCAATCTAATAGTTATCTCCTATCCTGTGGATACGTATGAAGCCAGAATTCCCCTCCCTGTAAAGGAAGGCTTCTTAGAGACAAAATAATACCTTTCTCCATGGCAAATGCTTCTCTATGAGGGAAGAAAGTAATTTTGGATAAAGTACAATACTGTCATGACCGGCGTACGCAAAGGGAGGGAAACGGAAAGGCCCTGTCCAAGGGAGAGGGAAAGGTGGTGACCCCTGACTCACCTTGAGGCTGGCACCTGACTGCCCTGACGTCCCTAGACGGGTTCCTCACCCGTACGCCGATCACGTGCCTAAACCCTGGCTTTCCCTAAGATGAGCCCTACGTAGTGAACGGGGCGGTGGGAACACTAGTCCGCACCACTGACACTAAAAGGAAAACACCAAGGAGAGGACAGACAACACAGACAAAACATAAAATCCCAGGTGGACAACAACAGCAGACAACATAAGTCCAACAGGGATCCGGAGGGTAACGTTCTGGAACAACAACCAGGGAACACAGCTACACAGCTCCAGTGGGTCAGTATAGAAGTCCAGGCAGGAAGCTCTATATCTGGCAACCAGAGAAGTGGGAGAGGGGAATATAAGGAGGTTGGGATTGCTGGACAAGAAACAGCTGAGGAGAAGGAGCTAGGGATCCCTGAGTGAGCCAAAAAGGGTTGCAAGGCAAACCCAGAAAGCTACCATTAAGAATCAGCCCTATCTTTATACATAGAGCGCGCAGCCACCCGCTGCGACTTCCTGACCCCGGGTATAACGGAGTCAGGCGTGGCTCTTGACACCCTCATGACAAATACTGGATAAAATCTGGTAAGCAGTTCAGAAAACTCACAATCCTACATTACTTTGGGTAATACACTATGAAGCACTTGTATTTGTTCCCATGTTTTTGCTATTCTATGAGTGGTCATACAGCAGACCTCCTATGTTTCAGATTTCAATAGAAGGTGAAATGGTCAGATTGATTCTGTTTGGACAATATTGACCTGACCATAGAGTAAGCAAATGCTGTCCACTGGTTGTGCATGATTGGTTTTATGAAATATAGTCTATTTGGCTCAGCACTAGTCGATATAGCATGGCTTGGCATTGCTTTAAAGGATCTTCACACTGGCAGATAACTGCCCAAATGAACGGCCATATGAATGATCATTCTTTATGCAGCCATTTTTTTACATTATTATTGTCAGCACATCCCCTGTGTACATGGGGTGATGTGATGCCAGCAAAAGATTCAATCTGCTGAGACAGGAGGCGATCAGCCGTCCTTGTACTTGGGCCAAAGATCGGCAATGAGCATTCTTTTTGGCAAATAATCAGCGAGCATGCCCCTTAACACTTCTTCCCACTTGCGTGGATATTTGGAATGAGCAGAACATTTTTATGGGAAGGGATGCTCAATAATCCAGTTTTGCATTACACTATGTACCAAGCAGTAGTCTAAAAATAATATCTTTAAATTATCATAACTACTGAGTGCCAAAAATGGTGGTTTGAACTTGAGAACAAATTGTATTAATGCCAGTTTTTCACATTTGCATTACAATTATCCCAGCTCTGTCAGTCAGCAATAATGGCCTCAATTAATAAGTTTGCCTGATGTCAGGGGCCTAATTTAAAAGACGCATTCTAATTTCTGATCTCTGACTTTGCATGAGAGTTTTGTTCTACGTACAGCCTGGATTTTAAAGTTCATATTCTGTATTAACCTTTCCGAAATCCAAGATTGCAAAATGTGACAGTGTGGCAAAGGCAAATATATTCCTTTATAAAGGTCAGTGTTAATCTAGGTAACATATTCAGTGTCATAGTTTACCACACGGGTTGTCAGATGTTTATGTATTAACATATATAGGTAATTTACATTTGAAATGTGTCAAGCAGACGTACCAAAATGAAATGTACGTTCAAAACCTATAGTTCTGTCACAGTTTTAAGGTGAATATCCCATAAAGTTATAGTAAGAAATAGGAAATATGTGGGGCCACACCCCTTTGACAAGTGGAGATATATTGGAGAAGCACACCATTTAGGGTGTGCGGTGCAGCCGGAAAGGGTTCTTCAACCCAATATAAATATTGAAAAAGATTCAGCACACACGCCAATATGGCTTTAAATTGATTTTTTTAAAGATTTGTAATCTTGGAAAAATGTTTGTACATAATTTCCACTGTCTCCGCAAAGAAAGAAATTCGTTATTTGTACATAACTTCCAGTGGCTCAACAAAAAAGAAAAACATTCACAGTTATAGATATCATTTCTTAGTGTGATGATAATGATGACAACGTTTCGGTCACGTGACCTTTTTCAAGTATCATCGCCTAGTGTAGCATGCAAGGCTGGAGGTTGCCGAGACTCCTTCGACAAGTGTCATGGTAGCGCCCAGTTGTCAGTTTATTCATAGATTTCCAGGCAGAATAACACAGGAAAGGCACAACGTAGAGTTCTAACAAAAGATGCTCAAGTATTGTTAGTTCATGGGAAGTACAAGTATTGACTAAAACACACACGTCTGTAAAGGAAAATAACCACTTTAAGGTTTTAAAAAGATCTAAAAGATGACAAACTGGCTGCATATAGCTACCACTAGAGGGAGCTTTAATGAGGTTTTACAATCAAAATAATGACAATAATAATAATAAAATCTTTAAACTGTTCTCATGAAACACATGAGTTACTGAATACTATCCCCTTTCAATGTGGGCTGTGACTTCCCTTTCTGAGATGCAGTCATCCAACATGAAGGTCCCTGCTTTCCACGCTGTGACAAGACATCTTGTCTGCCGATCATGTGACTTCCCACTTCGTTAGATGGAGCATGCCAGTTATTTCTTCAAATTTTCTGCATGCCAGTATGCTCCATCTAGATCACGTAATCGCAGACGGGACATCTTGCTACGGTGTTGAAAACAGGAATCTTCATGTCATGTGATTGCTGCTCAGAAGAGACAGCTGAGGTCCAAATTGTGAGGGGAGAAGTTACAAACATGTCTTACAGTTTTATAGCTGTCATTTTTATTGACTGCATAATCCTTTGAAGGGCATCTGTCAGCAGATTTGTACCTATGACACTGGCTGACCTGTTACATGTGTGCTTGGCAGCTGAAGGCATCTGTGTTGGTCCCATGTTCATATGTGCCCGTATTACTGCGAAAAATGATGGTTTAATATATACAAATGAGCCTCTAGGAGCAACGGGGGCATTGTCATTACTCCTAGAGTCTCCGCTCTCTCTGCAAGCCCTCTTGACTCTGATTGGCAGGCAAGGCCAGGCAGTTTATAACTATAGACTCACAAGAGCTAGACGACTGGTGGAGTGCGCCTTTGGGATTCTAGTTGCAAAATGGCGTATTCTCAACAAAGCCATTAACCTCAAAATAGAAACCATAGACGATGTTGTGAAGGCTTGTGTAGTGCTACATAATTATCTTTTATCGGAGGAACCACTGCGTCTGGACCCGAAAGAGGCTGATTGTACACTTACTAGGATGCAAAATGTGTCATATCGATCTACCCTCGCCGTTGCTAGAATGAGGGACCGTTTTATTACACGACCGGACCAAAATTTCGGAAATAACCACACGCACACAAAACCCCAAGCCCACCATCTGCAACACTGCTCTTGAATATGACCACTGACATCTTTCAAGACCCATGCTCAATAAACAAAACCAACCGCTATGCCATTGCACCCACACCACTTCGCTGACGTCTGCAAAAGACGCCCATGCAAGTGCCATTATATGCCCACATGATAGATAGAAAGATTGTATGAAAATGTAAAGAAAGAAAAATAGAGCTAGAGAGAGACAGAAGTTTCATGTCCATACCTGTTGGGGAACTTGGGCTTCCAAGATGGCCGCATGGTTTGCAGGGGGAGGAGAAATTCAGGGGGAGGTTTAATTCATTCTGAGCATGCTCAAATATTAAAATTACATGTAAATGGATCCGCTTCAGACGGAGCCATCACAGACGGATAAGTCTCCATTGACTTCAATTGTTAGTTCAGACGGATCCGTTTGGCTGCGCTTCGTCATGCAAGCAGCGTTTTGGTGTCCGCCTCCAGAGCGGGATCCTTATCCATTCAGAATGCATTGGGGCTGAACTGATCCGTTTTGGACCGCTTGTAAGAGCCCTGAAACGGATCTCACAAACAGACCCAGAAACGCCAGTGTGAAAGTAGCTTGGCGAGGCCTGTGCCTTGTCATAAATTTAGGTGCATCCTCTTGCAGTGCAGGGGATATCATAAAATGCTGGTCTATGATAAATCCCCCATGTATGTAAATACACCGTAATTTCTTAAGCCCGATATGATTCTGCTAGAGCATTGTTTCCCAACCAGTGTGCCTCCAGCTGTTGCAAAACTACAACTCCCAGCATGCCCGAACAGCCAAAGGCTGTCTGGGCATGCTGGGAGTTGTAGTTTTGCAACAGCTGGAGGCACGCTGGTTGGGAATCACTGTGCTAGAGGAAGCAATGATGTGAACCAAGCCGTGAAACATACACAGCCACAAAGCCTATTAGACCCAAACATAAAAAAATATTGGATGTATTTCTTACAATTCTAAAGGCAGCATAGAAATACCATCATGTTAAACAACTTTTATTCAAGATTTTTCTGTAGCATACCTTCCTGATTAAATGTGCACGCACAGTAACCAAATCAATTTTCTCATAGAAATTCCATTTCTTTTGCAAGTTGAGCTTTACAATGACAAACCTTTAAATGGTTGGAACAATAGCACTGTAGGTAATGAGAGCATGTGAAGGATAGCAGGACATGGATTTTATAGAGAGAAATTACAAAGCTATAGGCCAGAACTGAAAAGAACCACTTGGAGTAAAGGAGTGCTCTCCAAAGACTTTCAGGGCTATGAAGCAAATTGTATTTTCTACAATGTCATCTTTTAATTCATAAGAGTGGGCTCAGGTGGCCACATTATTATACTGCTAATAGAATAATATTCTGGTTATGATTCCCCGAACTGCAAATTATATTTATCTAGAAACACATGGTCCTGGGTGATTATTCTTCTCAAACAGACAAAAGATTGAAGAATGTTTACCCTGCATGGAACATGATCTAAAACCCTATATAAGGTCAAATGTGTGATGCCATTGCATGGAAAGCATGTATCATATATTTGGAGGCTTCTGTCTCTTAAAGTGGTTATCCCATGACTAATGTAAAAAATGATAAACAGACATCATATAGGACACGATAGCCTCTTTCTAACAAAGCTAGAACCAGCCCTGTACCTCACATGGATCCAGAGATCTCCCCATTCATTTATATCAAGCTGACAGCTCAAGGGGAGTGTCTTTTCTGATGCAGCTAAGGGGGCGTGTCTCAGCTCTCCCTATCACAGCTCAGGGGGCAGATGAAGAATGAAACTGAGCATGTGCAGCCTTCTCAGTGAGCAGGGCAAAGAAATAAGAAACAAAACAAACAGAAGGTGGCGCTATAGCAGCAGCTCCCACCCACCTGGCTCTATACTGTCCCTATGGAAAATAAGGGGTTAATATATAAATGGTGGTAGTGTCAAGGCTTATTGTAGAGTCAGGGATTTGCGGCAGGACAAGGGTTAACTGTAGGGAAGTGGGATAATGTGGGGAATATTGGGTATTCAGGGATAATGCAGGGTATATGAAGGGGTTAATGTGAAAGGGTAAATTGCAGGGGTGAAGGAAAGAGTCGTTGGTGGTATAGGGTTATATTAGTAAAGCAGGAGTTAATGCGTTGGTGGTATAGGGTACTCAGCCATCCAGGAGTTAATGCTCGTTTCCAGGGGTATTGCTTGTTGTAGGGGATGATTCTCGCAATGATGCTTGTATCTCCTGGGGATAATTCTTGCTTCCAGATCGGGCTGCATGGCTCAACTGAAGATCGCAGCGCCGCCGGACTATTTAAATCCGGCGGCGCTCGCTCCCAAGCAGTGCGCGCTGCAGGCTAGTACACGTGGGCTGGTGTGGCGTTATGACATCACCGCACCAGACCGCGCGTCCCCGCCACGTGCATCTCTGTGACCACGCATCTCCAGAGGTACGTGTACATACCTCCGGAGATGTTATCAAAAGGCAGGGGATCATTTTGAAGTAGCCGCACCTGGACATAATTGTCCTGCTATCTAGGCGGCATCACCCTTCTGCAGGCGAACTGGTATATGCGTGCAGGGGGATTAGGCTGGGGAGGGGGCACCCATGACTGGGGTCATATATATATATTGTGGGGATTTGCTCTTGTAGACAGGACAAGTGGGTGCAGTATAGAGGCAAAGACATGTTTGTAACTCAAAAACTGCAGTGTTTATTCACACTAGTTGCTGGTTCAAAGTATGACAGTCCATTTTCAGGATTAGTGTTAGTACACACCCAAAACAGTTCATACAGAAAAATATTCACCTTTGATCCTGGGTGTTTAATCCACACCCAGCTGAATGCTCAGCCTCAGAAAGTCCACCTACAGGCTTTAGGCGGCCTGCTCGCCCGACCCACTGTCTTCAGCTTTCAGCCCACATGCAGGCCTCAGATGTCAGCAGAGTTTCACACAGCTCCAGTGTCAGAGAGGAGTAATCCACCCACCTGACACTGCTGGCTGTTTTTTTATAGGCCTGTCAAAACCCGGCCTGGACCGTGGGGAGTAGTCACCCACCCAGCACTTTGACTACTCCCAGTAAGAGCTATTTACATACTAGATAGCAAGGTGTCACACAGCAACTGCTGCTGACACATGAAAACTGCCTTTTACTCTACCGATGCCAGAAACCTCGGTGACACATACCTATCAACCACTATGATTCCTTGTACCTTCTGACATACCTCCCCCATTTGTTCAAGGGGGTGAACACACGCTAGACAGTGCACTCGGGACAGGGCATCCGCGTTACCCTGCAAGCGACCTGCCCTGTGTTCTACGGAGAACTTAAAGTTCTGTAAGGACAGGAACCACCTGGTGATTCGGCATTTCTCTCTTTGGCCTGGCTCATCCACTTGAGAGGCGAGTGGTCAGTCACCAGGCGGAATTTTCTCCCCAACAAATAGTAGCAGAGAGACTCGAGTGGCTACTTGATAGTCAGGCGCTCTCTCTCCACTATACTGTACCTGGTTTCGGCTGGGGTAAGCTTGCGGCTTAGGAAGACAACGGGATGCTCCTCTCCGTTAACTTCCTGAGACAGTACAGCACCGAGGCCTACTTCAGAGGTGTCCATCTATACTATGAATTCCCGCTTGAAGTCAGGTGTCACCAAAACCGGGCACCCACACAGGGCTGACTTCAAAGCGGAGAGCACCTCTTCCGTCCGATCATCCCAATGAACCATTACCGACCTGCATCCCTTCAAGAACCCATGTCAATGGCGTGGCCACTGTAGCTAAGTGGGGAACAAACCTCATATAATAGCCCATCAATCCCAGGAACGACTTTACTTGCCTAGTGGTGACAGGTCGGGGCCAATTCCAAATCGCCTCTATTTTGTTCACATGAGGTTTGATAACTCAGCGCCCAATGACATACCCCAGGTGCTTAGTATCCTCTAACCCTATTGCGCATTTTTGGGGGTTAGCGGTTAGTCCAGCCTTCCTAAGGGAGTCCACTACAGCCTGTACTTTGGGTAGGTGACTTTCCCAGTCGGTACTGTGGATGACGATATCGTCCAGGTACGAAGCATACCAACGAAGTAGAAGTATAGCCCCTTCGGTGTGATGAAGGCAGTTTTCTCTTTAGCAGCCTCTGTTAAGTGCACCTGCCAATACCCTTTTGTGAGGTTCAAAACTGAAAAATATTGTAACCTTTCAATTAGCTAATCGACTCGGGGCATGGGATATGCATCGAACTTAGAAATCTCGTTCAATTTTCTAAATACAAAGAAGACCGGCACTCGCTACGATGAATACAATATTGTATTTTTAATTACCACATAGCGGAATAGATTAAGTGACGCGTTTCGACTCAACAAACAGTCTTTGTCAAACAGGTAAATACAAGGAAGCAAATACATTAAAATAACCCGCCAGCTCAGTCGTCACAGGATTTGACGTTATGTAGTCATGGTAACATATAAACAAAACAAGAAAACCATGCGGGCAAAACCAATATGCATCGGAATGCACAGAAGAGGGTAAGATACTATAACTCGGACATACATATTTAAAGATTAATTAGCAACCTAGCGTATATTAGTATGGTTAAATACTCTAAATTAATGCACACAAAAAGTTAGTTAATGTTACAATAATAATAACCCATATTCCAAAACAGTGCGGTTTTATAAAAATGAATTGAGTTCATATTCGCGGTTCATGGCTCTTGGTTCCAGGGTTTGTAACCTGTGGATCCAAAAGGCCTCGCGTTTTTTTAGAAATTGGATTCGATCACCTCCCCTGCGTGATGGTAGCACTAGCTCTATAATCTGAAATCGTAATTGAGAGACATTGTGGCGGCATCAATCCAAGTGAAAAGGTACAGGCAATAGCAGGTGCACCGCTCACTACACAACAGAGTGCCGGCTGTTCAACCTCTTGTATTGTTCAATTTTTTAAAGTCGTTACAAAACCGTAACGTTCTGTCCATTTGGGTATCAATACTATAGGGCTGGCCCACTCACTTTTAGACTCCTCTATGACTTCTAGTTGCAGCATTAGTTGCACTTCCTCTGAGATGGCTTGTTGCTGAGCCTCGGGTACCCGGTATGGTTTTAACTGGACTTTCGCCTGAGGCTCAGTGACAATGTCATGCCGAATTGTGAAAGTGTGTCCAGGGAGGTCCGAGAACACATCCGTGTTCTGGCTAATAAACTCCTTGGCCTCCTGAGCCTGTTTAGAGGAGAGGCTGTGGCAGCCATTTCCCTTGCTTCAGACAGAGGGGCCGAAAGCGCTTCCCCCAGAAAACCTGGCCGCGGGCTGTCTTCAGTACAGGTTTCCCTATCTTTCCACGGTTTGATTAAATTCACATGGTATACCTGCTCTGGCTTTCACCTCTACCGCTGGCCCTCGGCATCGGGTTCCCAGAGTTCTGGCCTTTCCCCGGAGCAAGGCCACGCTGCTGGGGTTACCCCTGTCTCACGTGTATCAGTCACTCTGGAAGCAGGCCACAGTGCTGGGAAGCCCAGGAAGTCTCTCCCTATTATAAGTTCATAGTGTAAGTTTGAGTCCACCTGCTGGCCCCCGTGGTTAGAGACACCAGGGCAATGTGATAGTCTTTTAAGTCCCTATGAATGCACATGACCCCGACTTTCTGGCCAGTATACTCAGTGTACCGTACCGGCGAAGCCCTTACTAGGGACACCAGACTCCCTGAGAACAAAACGACTGACAGAAGCCATAGTTCGTGTCCATGGGTTCCAGTCAGCTCGTACATGGCCAGGCTCCCGACACCGCCAGCCGGGTCCATATGGGGTACATCCTGGGCGGGTTTGGTTGGCACAAGTCCCCGGGTCTGGGGTGGAGATTTATGGTGTTTGACTTCCCCCCTCCTGAAAGAACCCCCCTTAAGATTCTTAGTAGCCTTGTAGCGCTCCACCAGGTCCACCATCTCCAGGGCATTGCCAGAAGACACCTGGCCGATCCAGTGCTGGAGAGGGGGTGGCAGAGCCCTCCAGAAGATATGAGCCAATAGACTATCCAGCATAGCCGTGGGACTCAGCATATCAGGCTGTAGCCACTTTTGCAAGAGGTGGAGTAAGTCATAATATTGGGGTCTAGCGGGCTCAGCCGGCTTAAACCAGCACTGATGTACCCGCTGGGCCCGGACCAACACATTCACCCCCAGTCTGGCCAAAATCTCATCCTTTACTTTTTGGTGGTCGGCCGCTTGATCGTCCGGCAAGTCGAAAAACACCCGCTGGGAATCGGAGGCCAGGAACGGAGCGATGACCTCGGCCCACTGGTCTCGAGGTAGCTTCTCCCATGTGGCCACAATGATTCCTTATACCTTCTTACTATATATATATATATATATATATATATATGCACATACCTAGGGTATAAATAGGCAGATTATTACAGGGGCACATATGCGTATCCATACCTATGTACACATATATACCCATCTACTGGGCCCACATACAGGGGACACATATACGTATATAATAAGCCCCACTGGCCATACAAGGGCAAATACACTGCGTGCAGAATTATTAGGCAAATGAGTATTTTGACCACATCATCCTCTTTATGCATGTTGTTTTACTCCAAGCTGTATAGGCTCGAAAGCCTACTACCAATTAAGCATATTAGGTGATGTGCATCTCTGTAATGAGAAGGGGTGTGGTCTAATGACATCAACACCCTATATTAGGTGTGCATAATTATTAGGCAACTTCCTTTCCTTTGGCAAAATGGGTCAAAAGAAGGACTTGACAGGCTCAGAAAAGTCAAAAATAGTGAGATATCTTGCAGAGGGATGCAGCACTCTTAAAATTGCAAAGCTTCTGAAGCGTGATCATCGAACAATCAAGCGTTTCATTCAAAATAGTCAACAGGGTCGCAAGAAGCGTGTGGAAAAACCAAGGCGCAAAATAACTGCCCATGAACTGAGAAAAGTCAAGCGTGCAGCTGCCAAGATGCCACTTGCCACCAGTTTGGCCATATTTCAGAGCTGCAACATCACTGGAGTGCCCAAAAGCACAAGGTGTGCAATACTCAGAGACATGGCCAAGGTAAGAAAGGCTGAAAGACGACCACCACTGAACAAGACACACAAGCTGAAACGTCAAGACTGGGCCAAGAAATATCTCAAGACTGATTTTTCTAAGGTTTTATGGACTGATGAAATGAGAGTGAGTCTTGATGGGCCAGATGGATGGGCCCGTGGCTGGATTGGTAAAGGGCAGAGAGCTCCAGTCCGACTCAGACGCCAGCAAGGTGGAGGTGGAGTACTGGTTTGGGCTGGTATCATCAAAGATGAGCTTGTGGGGCCTTTTCGGGTTGAGGATGGAGTCAAGCTCAACTCCCAGTCCTACTGCCAGTTTCTGGAAGACACCTTCTTCAAGCAGTGGTACAGGAAGAAGTCTGCATCCTTCAAGAAAAACATGATTTTCATGCAGGACAATGCTCCATCACACGCGTCCAAGTACTCCACAGCGTGGCTGGCAAGAAAGGGTATAAAAGAAGAAAATCTAATGACATGGCCTCCTTGTTCACCTGATCTGAACCCCATTGAGAACCTGTGGTCCATCATCAAATGTGAGATTTACAAGGAGGGAAAACAGTACACCTCTCTGAACAGTGTCTGGGAAGCTGTGGCTGCTGCTGCACGCAATGTTGATGGTAAACAGATCAAAACACTGACAGAATCCATGGATGGCAGGCTTTTGAGTGTCCTTGCAAAGAAAGGTGGCTATATTGGTCACTGATTTGTTTTTGTTTTGTTTTTGAATGTCAGAAATGTATATTTGTGAATGTTGAGATGTTCTATTGGTTTCACTGGTAAAAATACATAATTGAAATGGGTATACATTGTTTTTTGTTAAGTTGCCTAATAATTATGCACAGTAATAGTCACCTGCACACACAGATATCCCCCTAAAATAGCTAAAACTAAAAACAAACTAAAAACTACTTCCAAAAATATTCAGCTTTGATATTAATGAGTTTTTTGGGTTCATTGAGAACATGGTTGTTGTTCAATAATAAAATTAATCCTCAAAAATACAACTTGCCTAATAATTCTGCACTCCCTGTATATATGTATATATTATAAGACATATATACATATATATGCATAGTACCCCTTCCCTCTACAGCGTTATTCAGATATATTTTATTGAATAACTCAGTGGCTATGCAAAAATTTTTATAACATTTTTAATTAGATGCAATTACAAAAGTATTCAGATCCAGGTGCTGGTTGGAAAACGGTAGAGTATTTTTCATTGGGCTACCCTTTTAAGTGTCTCTCTATCAATATGACACTTACATACGTCATGAGCAGAGATGGCCTTGCTGTTCGCCCGGCGGTCGTTTCGTGGCGAACTTTGCCCGTTCGCAATTCGCCGAACATGCAAACTTATGGCGATATTCATGCCGCCATATTCTTTTACATTGTGAAGAACTTTAAACCCATGACACATCCATCAGGTGGTACAGGACAGCCAATAAATAAACCCGATCTGGCCGCCATTTTACATTTAGTCTTTTGCCAGTGTAGGGAGAGGTTGCTGTGTGGAGCAGGGATAGACTGTTAGGGACACCAACCGCTAGCTAATAGGGCTACAAAAGCCCTTTTAAGGACTGGTATAGGTGTGCTATCGATAGGTGTGACATACTGAGGGGTGTAATATACTTATAATATACTTTCTAACATAGAAAGTATATTATTGTGCAGCAGTTGTGTGCGGTTCTGCTGCGATACTGCAGCTACACAGAGTGCCAAACGCTATTGGAACAAATAATTTCTACTGGTGTGATATACCAGTTGCCCCCCCAAAAAACTGATTGAAGCAGGGGTGTGATATACCAATTATATACTTTATATATCGTGCATTTGGGTAGTGCAGCATTTGTTTGCAGTTTTGCTGCGTTACATCTGCTACACAGAGTGACAAACGCTATTGGAACAAATAATTTCTACTGGTGTGATTTACCAGTTGCCCCCCAAAAAAACTGATTGAGGCAGGGGTGTGATATACCTTTTTCTACAAATTCTACTCTTCTATAGGGACTTTTGTCACAGGGTCATGTTGAAAATGACAGGTGCCTATTTTGTGCATGCGCGTACGAAAATTACATTGCCGATATTTAGCATTGAAAAAAATATTGAATGGAGATCGTAATTCGAATACATCTGGTATGTCACTGTCCATGTTGTGGGACTATTTGTGCACTTCTAGTAATTATTTGGTGGCTGCAAATATAACCTGAAGGCTTTTCAGGTTCGCCTGCCATTTAAGTCTATGGGGCCCACTGCGAACACATGGTTCGCGAACATTTGATCGCGTTGCGCGATTGCGTCCCGGCCAATGTTTGTCCATCACTAGTCATGAGTAATTTCCAATGTGAATGTACATCTTTACTATGAACCTAGAAATATGTGGGATAGATGTGAAATGAACAAACTAGGTTATGGGAAATAAGAAGTTCCTGGCTTCAAGTAGAGATGTGCATGGGATATACGAGTTGCAGTGGTAGCAGCTGCATCCAGGCCTAGTGCATGAAGAGGCAAATGCCCCCTTGTCACGAAAGCACCGATATTATAAATGACACATAGGTGTGAGAGACTGATTGCACATTGAGTCCTGAGACGTTAAAAGCTTAGGGCTTATTCGATTGGTCCGTAAAACACAGAACTGAAATTATGCTGTGAGTACTGGACAGTAGCTCTGCGGTCAGGCTAGAACTTACAGCACCATAGATCACTGTGATGCTCAGAAGATCCGCGGTCAGTCCAGGAAATGCAGACGTTGCATGGACTATGTTGCACTGGCCACACCCAGCTATCTGCACAATCCTTAGGCTGGATTCACACGGGCGTTGCGGGAAAATGTGCGGGTGCGTTGCGGGAACACCCGCGATTTTTCCGCGCGAGTGCATGTTTGGTACCCAAACCCAAACTTCTTCAAGGAAGTTCGGGCTTGGGATCGGTGTTCTGTAGATTGTATTATTTCCCCTTATAACATAGTTATAAGGGAAAATAATAGCATTCTGAATACAGATTGCATAGTAAACTAGCGCTGGAGGGGTTAAAAAATAAATAAATAAATTAACTCACCTTAGTCCACTTGATCGCGTAGCCCGGCATCTCCTTCTGTCTCCTTTGCTGAACAGGACCTGTGGTGAGCATTAATTACAGGTAAAGAACCTTTGGTGACATCACTCTGGTCATCACATGATCCATCACCATGGTAAAAGATCATGTGATGGATCATGTGATGACCGGAGTGACGTCACCAAAGGTCCTTTACCTGTAATTAATGCTCACCACAGGTCCTGTTCAGCAAAGGAGACAGAAGGAGATGCAGGACCGCGATCAAGTGGACTAAGGTGAGTTAAATTATTATAATTTTTTTTAACCCCTCCAGCGCTGTTTTACTATGCATTCTGTATTCAGAATGCTATTATTTTCCCTTATAACCATGTTATAAGAGAAAATAATAATGATCGGGTCTCCATCCCGATCGTCTCCTAGCAACCGTGCATGAAAATCGCACCGCATCCGCACTTGCTTGCGGATGCTTGCGATTTTCACGCAGCCCCATTCACTTCTATGGGGCCTGCATTGCGTGAAAAACGCAGAATATAGGACATGCTGCGATTTTCACGCAACGAACAAGTGATGCGTGAAAATCACCGCTCATGTGAACAGCCCCATAGAAATGAATGGGTCTGTATTCAGTGCGGGTGCAATGCGTTCACCTCACGCATCGCATCCGCGCGGAATACTCGCCTGTGTGAAAGGGGCCTTAATGTCCTTTCATGTAATATATAAAATACCTCTAGTTCAGGTCACTGGAGGAATTTAGGAACTGAAAAAGAAAATGCCTATATGTGGGCTTTCAATTGTCACATTTTTGCATTGTTTTGGCCAGTGAAGTAAGTGAAGGGGATTTTAGGTGTGATACCATGGTGAGGTTTTAACCTCTTAAGGACATGGATTATCTTGGACTTCAGGACATGGTCATTTAATTGGTTTTACATCTCCACATTTCAAAAGCCATAACTTTTTTATTTTTTCATTAACAAAGCCATATAAGGGCTCAATAAAATGTATAAATGTATTATATATATATTGTATAACTGTTATTAATATTTTTTTGGGGGGTGGTGTGAAAATACACAATTTTGCTGTCTTTTTTATGTCGATTGTATCGGTCAGTATGATTTCAAATTTCTACTTTTTTTTAAATGATTTGTTTCTGTGTCACTGCATTCAAAGACCAAAAACATTTTCCCTGTTCCATCCTGGATGCTGTTTGAGGATTTTTTATGGATTAATATGTCGTTTTCAGTGGTATCATTTTGCAGTACATATGACTTTTTGATCATTTTTATTGTGTTTTATGGTATTAATACATTTTTTTTTTACCTTGTACTGTATGGGATAATTTATGTGCTAATTTTATTGTATGGGTCCTTGGGAATGAGGCAATACTAATTAAGTTTTTTTATTTTTTTTTATTACTATATAAAGGCCTTTGTATGCAAAAATACAATTTATTACTAAAACACTTTTACTTTTCGAGGACTTGAATGTGTGATCCATATAATGCTCTGGAATACTTCTACATGGCAATGTTAGTGACAGAGCAGTAAATTTGGATGCCTATTAAGCCCTTCCTTTGGCATGCCTGGAGGACACTTTTAGGCTCCTGGCTGCTATGGAATCCCCTTGGCACCCTGTATCATGCTCTGGTGGGGGGTAATGGGGTGAGAGAGGGACCCATTATTCTTTTTAACACTTGAACAACTGGGATTGGAATTAGTTCTGATCTTGGCCAACTGTAGGACACAGCTCCATAATAGTATAATGGCTTGCTGGAACTACCTTCTCGCTGCGGTATACTAGGTTCAGGGCAGGAAGGGGTTAATAGAAGCTGTTGTAGGAATATTTTCCTAGAACTGTTGCTTTAAGAAATCAAAGTTGCTGAATCTTTACAAACCATTTCAGCTTGTACAATATGTGCAAACTGTTTGCAATAAAAGGACAAAAAAGACAAATTATAGCAGTTGTATTGATTCACAGCAACATTGGCTAATTACTTATACAGCGTGTGATGGGTGAGCAATAATGAGATGAAAGAAAATGATTCATCCTATGTTGGCAAGACTCAGGTAGATATTACTGGATGGTAGCCATAAGAGATATGCAGAAGGGCATTGCAATATTTAAAAATGCAGTTGAAATAAATAATTCACAGTATTTTAATATAAAGAAAATGCATCATTTGAGCACGTCTAGTGTTGAATCATAATGGGCTAGATTTACTAAGATTTACACAGTGTGAATCTCAGGTGGTCATACACAGTCAATAGCTGTCGGCCGACAGTCTTCTCTCCTGGCTCCCCCATACACATAAAAGCTGAGCATGTATGTCTTTTCTATGGGGGGAGAGGAGAAAGCCGTTGCCAGACACTTATCTCCTGAGAGAACAGGATTGGGTGAAAATATTCACCCCAATCCTTATCTTCCCTGACATCCTAATGGAAGCCCCTGTCTGGCGCATGTGCCGATACAGGGGATTATGATGCCATTTCTGCATCCATTAGCCATTCAGCACTTGTGCAGACTGGTACCCAAGAATAGCCAGAGGAAGCAGTCACCGCCATCTTGCAGCCAATGGATGAAGAAGTGAGTATCCTATCTTCACTGCATATAGGCGGCCAATGGTCTCCATTAGGACAGCTAAGGGACAGCATAGAGTGCTGTATGCTTGTATGGAGTGTACATGACTGTATATGACATTTTGACAAATTACATTGGTAAATGGCCAATCCCTTTAAACCATGAACCTTTTAAGTAGGCCATGCCCTTTTCCAGCTAAACCATACACCCTTGTCCAAATAGAGTGTAAACACTTGATAAATGTGGTACAAAGCATGTACGCAAGTTTTTGGCACATCTGTTTGGTAAATCTTGCCGACTACAGTAAAACATGTTGTCTCAATAAGATATCCTATTCCTAGTTCCATATGACCTGTTATTATTACATTTATATTGGCCATAAAAGGGGACCCACTGTATTGGCATAGAGTATAGAGTCACTAACAGAGAGTGTCTCTTTCTCTGGCAAACCTGCACTAGCCAGGTCATCCATTTTGATAGGCGCAATGTCATCCTATGTTGTACAAATAGTCAACACACACTAAACTTACAGCTATGGATTGATTTTAAGAAGATAGTCAACCATCAATAACTAAATAAGCAAGATAAAGACTGGACATCTAGGTATTTACACTGCCATTCATCTTCCTTTCTAAAACAAAACCAATGTTAAAAATGATAAGTCACAGTT
Source organism: Bufo bufo (assembly GCF_905171765.1). Taxonomy (NCBI): domain Eukaryota; kingdom Metazoa; phylum Chordata; class Amphibia; order Anura; family Bufonidae; genus Bufo; species Bufo bufo. The sequence goes on from NC_053389.1 coordinate 480,976,290, forward strand.
TACTGGTTGGTGGTAAATGGTAGTATATATTTTTTATATATATATATATGTAGTTAAGGCTGCCGTGCAGCCTGTATTTGTGGGAGGGGCTTAGGCCCCGCCCCCTTTGGCTATAAGACCCACGGAGTGCAAGGGACGGGACGTGCAGCCAGTTACCTGGTACTTCCGGTTCACGTCTGGTTCCTTTTAGTCCCGCTCTTTTTCGTCTCGGCTGGGTGAGTATTGGCTGCGGCGGCTCATCTGGGGCTTTCGGTCAGGTAAGCAGGGGGTATCCTATGCCGGGGCAGCAGCGTGGGGACCGCACGGCGGGTCGGGTCCTCACCCCGGGGGGGGGGGCAGCGCTCGGCTGGCCGGGATCTTACTATATATATTGCATATCCATAAGCATACACAGGCTCCCGATGCGTTCCACGGTGGAACGCATCGGCAGGTACAAATTCCGCCCACCTCCCGGAGCTCCACTACTTCCCCGATGCGTTCCACAGTGGAACGCATCGGCATCCATAAATCGCTTAATCATTAGGAAGCCCATATCACCAACCTCGTCCCTGCGCTTCATCGTGGGGTACACAGGGGGAACCCCATATACTCTTGCGGGGATGCCGTGGCCGGGCGGCGCGGGCTTGTTGTGCGGGCGGGCGTTCCGGGAGCAGCCGCGTGTGACGGTTGCTAGGCACGCACTGCGGCTCCGCCCCTGGTAACGCTCGCACCGTATTGAGAATCCCGCCCACCATGTTGTGCAAGTACAGACTGGCCAGAGGTAACATAGCGGTTACACATATGAGGTAACCAGCCGTCCACTGAGTTCCTATGTCCTGGTCTTTGGTACCTCCAGGACCACATATATATATATATATACATGTGTAAACGCTCATCCACAGTACACAGAAAACGGTCAGGTAGACCGGGCTGGTGACTGACCTTAATGCAGGTAGATGCCTATTGACCGCATCATTCCGGCCTGCTAGCCGCTGTGGTGTCCAAATGGGTTAACCCCTTCTGTGCCAGAATTCCTTGTGCGGGAAGCAGTCCATGAAGTCTTCTATATAACAAGGGTGGGGGAGGGGAACTCAGAGCATGCCATATATGACATTCAGTCCGTGTACTGTCACTGTAAGGAATCTGGTCTGATTATGTGGTTATCAGTCGGCAGACCTATGTGGGTCATAGTTCTGTGTGTATATGTGGCCACGGGCGGTAAGTGTCATTTGATATATCGCAAGATTCCAGAGTCCTTTGTTTGTCCTGCTCCAGGGCGGCGTGGTTGGTCTCTCTGTGCGGGAGCAGCAGTGCCGATGTTTTAAAAAACTTTACCTTTTGTCTTGCATCATCATATTACAGTGGCTGCTTCTGGTCGGTTATCTGTCGCTCCACTCCGGTTCAAGGATTCTTTACGTACAGTAGGTAATACGTCCTATCTTCCATACGGGTATGGTATGTGTCACGGGGGTTTGGCCGCAGGCACTTTCCCACGTTCCTTATCGTCTACTTGAAACATTCAGGCGCTATTCTGTCGGCCACCCCGGTGGCACATGATTCTGCCTGAAATATCTAGGGGGTCACTTTGTCTTTTGTGGTACGTTGGCTTGAAACGTTCAGGCTTGTGGTGTCCGCCACTCCGGTGGCATGTGGTCCGGCCTTGAATCCCAGGTTGTCAAAATGTTTATTGTGGTGCGTCTGCTTGAAGCGTTCAGGCTTAGTCACGTCCGCCACTTCGTGGCACGGTGTCCTGGTGGCAGGGTGTCTCGTCATCTCATGTGGTACGTCCGCTTGAAGCGTTCAAGCAGTGTTATGTTGTTTTCTCCTGGAACGTCCAGGTTGCCATACTCGTTTACGGTGGCACGTCTGCTTGAAACGTTCAGGCAAAGTATGTCTGCCACGCGGGTGGCTCGTGGTCCTGCCTGGAACGTCCAGGTTGTCATATTCATTTCTTGGTGTACATCTGCTTGAAACATTCAGGGAAATATTACGTCCGTCACCCGGTGACACGTGGTCCTACCTGGTACGCCCAGGTGGTCTTTCCTGTCCCTTGTTACACGTTTGTCTGAAGCGTTCAGGCAATGTTGCGTCAGCCATCCCGGTGGCATGGTGTCCTGTCTAAGTACGTCCGGGGGTTTTTTTGTTCACCAAGCAGGGCACACATCCACCATAGCAGCATGCTTGACCTAGCAGCACGCCCGAGGGGCACGTCATCCTAGGTTGTTGGTTCTTCTGTCCTCAGCATTGTTGCCCAAAAAAGATTTTCATACTTGTTCTTTGTTTATACGGCAGCACGTTTGGGGTTTCAGTGCCGGCAGTTTTTCCATAAGCAAGGCCTCCACCTCGGTTGGTGGTACGAGCCTCCGGTACGGTATCATTGTCTTTGTCACCAAAATTCCATAACCAGGTGAGTATCAATTCAGGTCCATTAGGCTGGCCAGAATCTAGGGGCGGTTTCACAAAAAAAAAAAAAAAGGGGCCCATCGGGTTGTCCTAGACACACCTGGGTCCGCACAAGTAACAAAGGTTTTGTCCTCAGGTCTTATCCAGGGCGTAGAGGTTACAGCGGGGTCAACATGTCCCAGGCCTCAGACATCGACGATGCCTCGTCCATCTCCGGGTCCATGGTTTCCGGTCTGGCTGGTCATGGATCCCTGAGGAACTGGACCATTCCAAAACTGGTGGCCGAATTAAATAGAAGGGGCATTAGTCACCCGGCTTCGGCCAGGAAAGCCGAACTTTATAGGCTACTGGTGTCTAGCCCGGTTCCAGCAAGCGAGCAGCTGGTAGTGCCTTCTATCCAGGCTTCACTGGCTCAATTAAATGCCACCATGGGGAGTCTGGCTGCCTCGGTAGCGGACATCCAGCACAGGGTCGTGGAGCTGGAGTCCAGGGCCTCCACCTCGTCGCAGTCAGTAGCGACCATATCGGCAGTATCGGGGCCGGTGGCAGGTTCCCTAGGTATGTCTTCTACTCTGCCGGCCATTGTCCCAGCTCATTTTGTGGCAGAGAATATCAGGAGAGATATACTGGCGGGCAAAGAAGTCAACCTGGCATCTATCCTCATAGCTTCCCACGATGCTAGTGAGCACAGAACCATTGATTGCGGGGAGGTGTCAGTGGTGATGAAGTCTAAAGATGCCAGGTTGAATCGCAAGCTGTCTATACCAGAATTTGTTCTCGCCTTTAGCTTGTTCCGAGACGTCATCTGCTCGGCGCAGCCTAATAGGAGGGAGGAGCTGGACGCCTATCTATATCAGGTCACCGATTTGGGCCACAAGTATGGGGGCTCGGCGTTTTATGACTACCATCGGTCCTTCGCGGCTAAAGCCGCAGCCTCCCTAGCACAGTTTCAATTCTTGACCAATTGGGCTGTGCTAGACATGGAGCTTTTCTGCAGGCATTTTGCAGGACTCCGAGCCCCCACTTGTGGTTCATGCCAATCCATTTTCCATGACACGGTATGGTGCCCCAACGAGGCGTCTGCCCGTCCAGATAGAGCCCTTCCAAGTACATCGGGGGTCACCAGGGGTCTGGCCCTCATGGACAAGTTTGGCAGGCCTATTGTGTATCTGGGCAAAAGCCAGATATGCAATAACTTCAACTTCGGGCACTGCATGTTCAGCGGGTGCAGGGCACTTCACGTGTGCACGGTCTGCTTTCGGGCGCATCCCAGGTCCACCTGTCCCAAAAAATCGGCCAAGCAAGCATGACTGACCGACGTCAACGTGGATCTCCTGGAAACACTCCTGAAAAGTCATGACGACCAGCAGTTCGTGCAGCACTTGATCACTGGCCTGTCAATAGGGTTCCACACAGGATTGGTGGCCCTGCCACATTCGAATTGGGAGTGTGAGAACCTCCTCTCTGCAAGACAAGATCCTGAGGCGGTGCAAGCGGTTTTGTCCTCAGAATTGGAAAAAGGCTTCATCATCGGCCCTTTTGACTCAATTCCTTTTGAAGTATGGAGGGTCAACCCAATTGGTGTGGTGTCAAAGAGAGGCTCAAATAAAAAAAGGCTGATCTATGATCTCTCGGCTCCTCATTCCTCACATATTCCCAGTATCAACTCGCTCATACCGTCAGAGGAGTTCAGCATGAAGTACTCCTCTATCGATGAGGCCATTCAGTTCATTCTCAAGGCAGGCAGGGGGGCCTGGTTGTCAAAAACTGATATTGCCGATGCCTTTAAATTGCTCCCGATCCTCCCGCAACTGTGGCAATATTATGGCATCAAATGGGCAGGAAGATACTACTTTGCCAATCGTCTCACGTTTGGCTCAAAAAGCAGCCCTTGGCTGTTTGACCGGCTGGCCCAGGCCCTGCATTGGGTTCTGGTCGAACATGGGCAGGTTCCGATGTGTATCCACTACTTAGATGATTTCCTGCTGGTAGAGCACCCCGACAGTCAGCCCTCCGGTTTATCCTCTCTGCTGGAATTGTTCTCGGCGCTCCAAGTTCCTGTCGCCACTGGGAAGACGGTCGGTCCTTCCTCAACGATCACCTTCCTAGGGGTCATTCTGGATTCGGTTAAATTGGAAGCAAGGCTCCCTGAGGAGAAGTTACAGCAGATCCGGTTAGCCATCCAGGAGGCTGCCAAATCCTGTTTCCTGACCAAAACAAGCCTCCAATCCTTGCTGGGCAAGCTGAATTTCGCCATGAGGGTCATGCCCCAGGGGCGCACCTTCGTGTCTCGACTCTTGCTGCTCCTGCCATCAGCCCCGGAACAAGACAGTGTCATTCGTCTAGATCAACAGGCCATGGTGGACCTGTCCATGTGGAGCACGTTCATGTCCTCTTGGAATGGCGTCACGTTGTTTATTCCCCCCCGGGGCTCATCCTCTCCCACGGTCTATTCCGACGCGGCCGCATCCAAGGGCTTTGCAGCCATTTTTTGCAACCACTGGCTGGCCGGTGCCTGGCCGTCTCAGATTATGCTGGACGGGCAGGCCCTCAGGTCTTCTCCCTTCTTGGAGTTGTATCCAGTGGTGGCAGCGGCCCATGTATGGGGCCACGTTTGGTCTAACTCAAGGGTATCATTCATCACCGATAGTCAGGACGTGGTCGACATCATCCGCAACGGCAGAGCCAAATCCCCAAAAATCATGGCTCTTATGCGTAGGCTGGTATGGTTATCCATTGTACACAATTTCTGCATTGAGTGCTCCCACATACAGGGATCCAAGAATACGGCTGCTCATGCGCTGTCCAGGTTTAACGTCGATGTCTTCTTTCAGAACATGCCGCTCGCGGACGCAACGGGGGCAGACGTTCCGGCGTACAGCGACCTGGTGTGGGACTGACCTCTTTAATCTCCAAGGCAAAGGACCTGTTGCACCAGAGCCTGTCTGAGAATACAGTCAGGAACTATCAGACGGGCTGGAATCTGTTTAAGAAATTCACCGAGTGTCATCAACAGGGCGACGTGGATGACGTGTCGTTCATCATGGCCTTCATCGCACATTGTCATGCCAACCTCGGGCTCGCTCACAATACCATCCTCCTGTATTTAGCAGGGGTGCAACATCAATTCACGTTGGACAATCCGGCCCGGATCTCTTTTTTAACTTCACAAGCGATCAAGGCCACACTCCGGGGTATTGAGAAAGCCGGTGTAAGCAGGCCGGTGGTCCGGCAACCCATGACCGGCTCCTTATTTAGGCTGTTGTCCTTGGCTCTGGATGGTGATCCTTTTGGGCCCTTCATTAGCACAGTAATTAAGGCCGCCCTTTACCTGGGGTTTTACGGGTTCCTTCGTCCAGGGGAATTCACCACCTCCATCCGCAGCGGTCGTCATCTCCTGAAGCAGCACTTGACCTGGCATCACGACCAGTTTGTTCTGAGCATTCCATCTACCAAGACCGCTCAGACAGGACCTCCAACCTTGGTGTCCTTCTACCCCTCGCACAACGACTGGTGCCCGGTCAAGGTGCTGTGGCAGTTGGTGGTGGCTCTGCGGGCGGCAGCAGCTGATAGTCCCCTACTCCCCTTCAAAGGGGGGCCATTGTCCACGCCCCAGTTCATGTCTCATGTGCGGTCATTGGTGGCGGGGTTAGGGCAAGACCCAAAGAGCATCTCGGGACACTCTTTTCTTATTGGGGCAGCCTCTGCGGCTTCTAGGCACCAGATACCTCCTCATGTCATCAGGAGCATGGGGCGCTGGAGGTCGTCATGTTTTTCTAGATACATTCCTAACCCTCAATCAGAGATCCGTGAGGCTTTCTGTTCTCTTGCCCTGTAACCCTGCAATAAAGAATCTGTCCGTATGTTTGTCTCCTTTTTTTGCCCCTTTTAGGCCTATCCTCGTTACAGGCTTCCGGCATTTCCAAGCCAGATGGTGGCGCTAGCTCCTACGTCCAGGGACCGGCGCCCTGACCACAAGTAGTTAAGGCTGCCGTGCAGCCTGTATTTGTGGGAGGGGCTTAGGCCCCGCCCCCTTTGGCTATAAGACCCACGGAGTGCAAGGGACGGGACGTGCAGCCAGTTACCCCCACCCTCCCTTCCCTTTTTCTTAGCTCTTCCTTAAGGATAGGCCCCCTTTTAGGCCTATCCTCGTTACAGGCTTCCGGCATTTCCAAGCCAGATGGTGGCGCTAGTTCCTACATCCAGGGACCGGCGCCCTGACCACATATATATATATATATATATATATATATATATATATATATATATTTTTTAATTTTTTTTTATTTTTTTGTGGAGAGGAAAGTCTCATTGAACAACCTCAATGAACTAACTTAAAGGGGTTATCCCGTGATTAATGTAAAGAAATGAAAATCAGACATCATATAGGACATGACAATCTCTAACACAGCTAGAACCAGACCTGGACCTCATATGGATCCAGAGATCTCCCCATTCATTGCTTCAATTGCCCTGCTAGATTTATTTCAAGCTGGCAGCACAGCGAGGTGTGTCTTTTCTCTGGGGCGTGACCTTTCTGCTGTAGCTCTCTCCCTATCACAGCTCAGTAGGTGTGTCCATGCTCTCCCTATCACAACAAGTAGGTGTGTCCATGCTCTCCCTATCACAGCTCAGGAGGCAGTTGAAGGATGAAACTGAGCATGTGCAGCCATCTCAGTGAGCAGGGCAAAGAAATAAGAAAAAAACAAACAGCAGGTGGCGCTATACAGATACATTTTATTGAATAACTTAGGGAACTTTCACACTTGCGTTTTTCTTTTCCGGCATAGAGTTCCGTCACAGGGGCTCTATACCGGAAAAGAACTGATCAGTTTTATCCCCATGCATTCTGAATGGAGAGTAATCCGTTTGCATCAGGATGTCTTCAGTTCAGTCGTTTTGACTGATCAGGCAAAAGAGAAAACCGCAGCATGCTACGGTTTTATCTCCGGCGAAAAAAACTGAAGACTTGCCTGAATGCCGGATCCGGCATTTTTTCCCATAGGAATGTATTAGTGCCGGATCCGGCATTCAGAATACCGGAATGCCGGATCCGTCCTTCCGGTATGCGCATGGGTAGACTGAAAAAAAGGTGAAAAAAATAAATGCCGGATCCGTTTTGCCGGATGACACCGGAAAGACGGATCCGGCATTTCAATGCATTTTTTCGACTGATCAGTCTTACTAATGCCATCAGTTAGCATACATTTTGCCTCATCCGGCAGGCAGTTCCGGCGACGGAACTGCTTGCCGGATCTCTCTGCTGCAAGTGTGAAAGTAGCCTTAGTGGCTGTACAAAATTATTAATTACATGCAATTACAAAAGTATCCAGATGCATGTGCTGGTTTGAAAACTGTCAAGTATTTTCTGAGGGACAACCCCCTTAACTATCACATATTTTGACAATTACATCATGGATTGGCTCTGGATTGGATGTGGATTTTACAGGGTGGAATCCAATTCAAAAATCCCTTTGTCTGTAAACCCGACATAACCTCAGATAAAAAAGACACACATCCAGTGGATTCCTAAATGGATGTCATACCTGCATGTTAAAAATGTATACATTTAACATATACGTTTTTTTTTGTTAGGGTGGATGGAATTGGTATCATGACAAATTGCACAACTTAACACAGTTCATAAAGGAAAAGGGTGGGCAGATTTGTGCCCAAATAAATGGGCCTCTGCTAATACTTACTACCAGCATTTCAGTATGATAGCTGTTGAACAGATAATCATTCATGTATTTTGTTGGTTTTAGGCACTTTCCTTCCAGGCTATGGGTTCCACTTTTGCAGACAGGAAATATCTAGTTACTGCCCTACCAGGACCTTCTGCAATCATAAATAACTATACTTCTCTGAAGAGCATTTGTCACCAGTATCATGTGGCCTATTCTGAGGGCAGCATAACGCAGGGTCACTAACTTAACTTGACCCAATAGTTTTGATAAAATCTGTATCAAGTAGCTCACTGGAGTCTTCTCAGGACAGAGCACAAGCTCTGGATTCCTCATGAGCTCCTGGCAATCGCCATCCCCTACCCTGCCAGTGGATGGGGCTCATGTATATACATGTCAATACTGATTTTAGTAAACCAAATGGGCCAATTCAAGTAAGGGCCCATTAACATAGGCCGAAGATCGGGACAAGTATTAAGGCTGATTTCAGCCTGTATTTGTGGGCAGGGCGTTAGCTCCTCATATATACCTGCCAATTCCTTCCCTCAGGTGGTGTGTCTCACTTGCATCTGTAGGAAGAGCCACACCTAGCTGCCCAGCAAGCTTCACGTCTGTTTTTTCTCTTCAGTGCGATTCTCTGCACAGTGCGACATTCCTGAGAGAAGTTTTCGTTCTCAAGAGGAGCCACATCCAGCTGCCGGCACGTGCAAGCATCACGGTTGTTTCAAAAGTTTCGGTTCGCTACACGGTATAGTGCAATACTTAAAGATTTTTTCCAGTCCGTCACCAGGTAAGTACTTGTCCAATGGAGCGTGCCGTATACTTGCGGCCACGGGTCGGTCTCCCCTTCTCGCGGATGGCGTGCGGTTCATGGTGGAACGCACACGTCACCGCCGGGCCTCCACAGGCATGTTCAGCCGAGCGCCGAAGAAATGACCCTCCTGTACACGTCCACCGCTCGCTCTGCCTTCCGGAGCTCCTACGGTGGCAGGAAATGGGCAGTCGGGGGTAGCTATGTTTAGTTAGGGAAAGAGTACAAGTCTAGGTTCCCCTTGAAAGGCACACACGTCCGTCCACTCCAGGCTCGCACTGGGGGACCGCACATCCCAGTCCTAGCAGGGTCGCAGGCACGGGGGTCACCCTTCCCCTCCCTGCAGCGGCCATGAGCGCGCCACATGTCCATTCGGAAATATCCGCCCCAGTTTAAAAAAAAAAAAAAAAAAAAAGGGATAATAAAATCATTGCCCCAGCAGAGACGCTATATAGCAGAGGCGGCACAGGTGGGAAGCAGTGGGCATTGTTGCCGGCGTTACGCCAAGCTGCGGCAGCCCAGCTTTCAGCCTGAATCAGGGGCAATTTTGGTGTGCGTATTTACATATATTAATCAACAGCACATGGGCCAGTAAGCTACTTGGTCCCTGCAGGTCAGAATTGTGTCTCGGCATGGAGGCAGGGATTCACTCTGCCAGCAGGTGTCAGGGGTACAAAATTGCGCGTGGCAGGTTCCCCGTTTTCCAAACGCAGGTTTGGCTGGGAAGATTCGTCAGTGGCGCGCGATCAGTTTAGTTACCACATATACCGCGTACTTAAATTATCTGTCGCCTGGACCACTCAGGCCAAGATCAATATTGTACGTCACCTGGATCGTCCAGGCCAACTTTAGCGTTGTATGTCATCTGGATCGTCCAGTCCAACTTTAGCGTTGTATGTCACCTGGATCGTCCAGGCCGAGTTTTAATGTTGTATGTCACCTGGATCGTCCAGGCCGAGTTTTAATGTTGTATGTCACCTGGATCGTCCAGGCCGAGTTTAACGTTGTATGTCACCTGGATCGTCCAGGCCGAGTTTTAATGTTGTATGTCACCTGGATCGTCCAGGCCGAGTTCAATGTTGTATGTCACCTGGATCGTCCAGGCCAACTTTAGCGTTGTATGTCACCTGGATCGTCCAGGCCGAGTTCAATGTTGTATGTCACCTGGATCGTCCAGGCCAACTTTAGCGTTGTATGTCACCTGGATCGTCCAGGCCGAGTTCAATGTTGTATGTCACCTGGATCGTCCAGGCCAACTTTAGCGTTGTATGTCACCTGGATCGTCCAGGCCGAGTTTTAATGTTGTATGTCACCTGGATCGTCCAGGCCGAGTTCAATGTTGTATGTCACCTGGATCGTCCAGGCCAACTTTAGCGTTGTATGTCACCTGGATCGTCCAGGCCGAGTTTTAATGTTGTATGTCACCTGGATCGTCCAGGCCGAGTTTTGATGTTGTATGTCACCTGGATCGTCCAGGCCGAGTTCAATGTTGTATGTCACCTGGATCGTCCAGGCCAACTTTAACATTGTATGTCATCTGGATCATCCAGGCCGAGTTCAGTGTTGTATGTCACCTGGATCGTCCAGGCCGAGTTTTAATGTTGTATGTCACCTGGATCGTACAGGCCGAGTTTTAATGTTGCATGTCACCTAGATTGTCCAGGTTCAGCTACCACTGATACCATGTCACATCATTTATCTTGCCTCCGGGTCCCGCCAGGATGAGCCAAATGCTGGGCGACATCTGGACCTTCAATTTAGCCATTATTGTTTCCACGCCATATGTCATATTGAGTCCGCCACACCCCACTCCAGGCCATCCGGGCTCGGTTCTTAGTTAGGAGCCTCCCGGATGGTCAAGGGGTCTCACGGTCCTTATCCTATCCCCACGGGTACGTTATTCAGTTTACTTTGTTTTCCCCAGATTCCTAGAAGCGTCTCCGGCCATTATCATTCTAAAAACAGGCAAAGCCCCGCAAGGAGATGCCCGACGCGGACCCCACGGGTGCCACAACCCCGGCATACAACACCCCAGTGATGGATTAGAATCTCTGATCCATAACACATCTGATAACACAATCATTAGCCCCAAATATGTCCAGGAATTATAAAGCGTTGTAAGCGTTTGAGAGTTTTAGACTTCTCTATCCTCAGGGCGGCCGCGACGAAATATCTTACTTACTGGCGTTCATAGCCTTCTGCCATTCCCAACAAAAGCTCTCATATAATACTATCAAATTATACCTAGCAGGCCTTCAACTCCATTTTATGCTCAGTAATCCGGGTTCTTCTTCTATCTTGTCCAACCAGGTCATCAAGGCGGCCCTCAGGGGAATACAGGAAAATGCAAAACAGGCTGCCACCCGCAGACAGCCGGTGTCCGGCAAGCTGTTCAGGGATTTGTCTTCTGCCCTGGACGGCGATCCTTTTTGGCCCTTGACCAGCACGGTCATCCAAGCGGCCATGTTTCTAAGTTTTTACGGCTTCCTCCTGCCAGGAGAGTTCACTGGCAGCTCTCCGAGACCCGGCGGTCTTCGCAAAGAACAACTGTCGTGGCACTATAACTATTATGTACTCAGCATTCCGTCAACCAAAACAAACCAGACAGGGCCATCCACTGAAATTAAATATTTCCCTACCCGGAATAATTGGTGTCCAGTCCAGATCCTCAATAAATTATTGTCCCTGTTGCACACAGCGCCTCCTGACAGTCTGCTCCTGCCCTTCAAGAGCAAACCCCTCACTTCAAACCAATTCACGTCCCACATCCGCTCTCTGGCGGCAGGTCTGGGGTACGACCCAGGAGCCATTTCGGGTCACTCGTTACGTATCGGGGCGGCATCGTCAGCTTCGAAACACCAAGTCCCGCTCACGTTATTCGATCCATGGGGTGCTGGAGGTCATCTTGCTTCAACAGATACATTCCGAATCCACACCGGGAAATTTCTCAAGCTTTTCAGTTGTTGGCGTTATAGGTCATGCGGGCTGGAAGAATATGAATAAACCAGTGTAGACAACATAGTGTACTTGTCTTTTTGCCCTCTCCAGGCTTACCCACGCCCGTGGCTTCCGGCACAACTCAGCCATAGTTCAGGTTTGGCATGCCTTACCCACGTCCAAGACGCATTTAGCCATGCCCATAAGTATTAAGGCTGATTTCAGCCTGTATTTGTGGGCAGGGCGTTAGCTCCTCATATATACCTGCCAATTCCTTCCCTCAGGTGGTGTGTCTCACTTGCCCCTCCCTCCCACCCCTTTTTTCACACACTCCAATAGGGTACGCCCTCTCCAGGCTTACCCACGCCCGTGGCTTCCGGCACAACTCAGCCATAGTTCAGGTTTGGCATGCCTTACCCACGTCCAAGACGCATTTAGCCATGCCCATAATTAGAGGGATGAACGTTCATGCAAATACTTTTTCACAATCACTGGCACATGGATAGGTGACTCTGATTACCAGACGAAAGAGCAAACACTGGTGATTGCTTCTTTCATGTGGCACCTAAAATTATTTTCCATCAGCACATAGCCCTGTGCAGTAGGGATCAATCATCAACAAACAGAGGGGATCATTGCTGTTTGTAAATGCAGCTCTACTGCAGCTGAACGATGATCAGGAATGGACTACTACTACAAAAAAATATATCAGATTTGACTCAAACTGCCTCAGATAAACAGGCATTTACAGGTCTGGAGGGATTGTCCCTGGTCTTTTTTTTTCTTTACCAGATCTGTTTCTTTTAAGTATTTATTCTTCGTAAAACTTGTCAACTATTTTTCAAAAATATGTTGTACTTTGTACTTGTCTCTTTGGATTTTGTACTTTATCTTGGAGGACAGTGCCAGACTCTAGGAGCCTCCAGTGCTGCCCATATTAAATGTCTCACCTCATTTATTTTTGTCCTTTCTCAGAAGTTATATATTGCTGACATTCCCACTTTGAAGACCATTTCCTCATCTATTTTGGATAGTGATATGTAGGTGCACAGGATTTGTCAGATCTTTGATTTGTAACGTATTACTCAATGCATTACATTTTATCGTTTGCAATTATTTTTACTTGCACATATATTAAAACCATATTGCCAAGGTCAGAGCTGGCTTAATTGAGCTTTTCTTTGGCAAGCCTTAATAATTTATTCCGATATATATAGATATACAACATACATAATTATATAACTGCAACCATTTCTGACACCAAAGGTTAACACAGTTATCAAAATGTTTATTCTAAATGTAAATTACTTACAGGCAGACTAATGCCTCCGTTTAATGCTTGTCCTATTCAGCTATATAATGCTTAGCAACAGCAGTTAGGCCTCTTGCACACAACCATAGGGCTTTTTCAGTATTTAGCGGTCCGCAAAAATGATAGATGACGTCTATGTGCATTCCGTTTTTTGCAGAACAGAACAGCTGGCCCCTGATAGAACAGTCCTATCCTTGTCCGTTATGCGGACAATAATAGGACATGTTCTATCTTTGAACGGAACGGAAAAACGAAAATGCGGAAACGGAAGGCATATGGAGTACCTTCCATTCTTTTTGCGGATCTATTGAAATGAAGGGTTCCGTATACAGAACGCAAAAAACGGGATGTAAACGGGGAAAAAAAATGTTTATGTGCAAGAAGCCTAAAGTTTAATTATAGTTAAACTATTTTTTGCATGAATCAGTAATAAATGTGAACATTGTAAAATACAAGACACAGGCGCCAGTTAGATACAACATTTAAGGCTGCATCTAAAGGTACTTTCACACTAGCGTTAGAAGAATCCAGCAGGCAGTTCCGTTGCCGGAACTGCCTGCCGGATCCAGAAATCCATATGCAAACGGATATCATTTGTTTCCGGATGCATTGAAATACCGAATCCGTCTCTCCGGTGTCATCCGGAAAAATTGTCAGTCATTTTCTTTTTCACAGATTTAAAGGTCTGCACATGCTCAGACTGGGAAACCGGATCCGTTTTTCCGGAACACTTGGTACCGGATCTGGCATTAATACATTTCAATGAAAATGAATGCCGGATCCGGCAATCCGGCAAGTGTTCCAGATTTTTGGCCGGAGAAAATACTGCAGCATGCTGCAGTATTTTCTCCGGCCAAATACCGTAAAAGGGATTGAACGTAAGACATCCTGATGCATACTGAACGGATTGCTTTCCATTCAGAATGCATTGGGATAAAACTGATGCGTTTTTTTAACGCTAGTGTGAAAGTAGCCTAATATACATTTATTGGGGTGATATTTAGTGAGCCTGGCCATGCACATTAGATAAAAGTCACCCAAACTTGTTGATTTCAATATGTTTGGCCAATGAAATAAAGTGTATGGAAACTCCCAACTGTCCACTGCTGGTGGAAATAAGGACTGGCCATATTAAATTTCAAATTGTCAGATCCTATGTTCTGGATGTATGTTTTCTGTGACCCCGACACCCGAGTGGTAAAAAATCCGACACTGCTGGATTTTTACGGCTCACATATTGGGGTTGTAGCAAACATGCAAGTTGCAATGAGATCCCATTCATTTCTATGAGATCACTGCTACACAGCTGACTCGTGACCAGTGTCGCAGTGTAGCCGTACCCTTAGGCCACTTGCTCATTTCTGCATTGAAATAAAATTGCATGTTCTGCAGAGTTGAATGTGTATATATATACTCGAACTGTGAGTAGAAAGAACGTATGCCAAGCTATCTCATGAGTTTTGCTGCGTTACCAAACCAGTATTCCCTGGGTGTGCTTTCTGCTGGTGAACAGAGTCTTGTGGATCTCTGACTACAAACAGCCTTGTTTGTAGTCAGGTGGTAGAAGCTATCCTTAGGCACACATATTATACTCTCTGGCCATTAAAAGGCAGAGCAAAACTATATAGCTAATGTATCTTGTAAAGCTCTACATATTTTTTAACCTATCCAAAAAATATTATTTTCAAGGGTAAGGTCCCATGCACACGAACGTATCCATTTAGCGGTCACACAAACCGCAGATCTGCAAAATATGGATACCAGCTACTTGCATGCTACATTTCTCAACTAGAACTGGCTATTCTTGTCCGCAAAATGGACAAGAATAGGACATGTTCTTTCATTTGAAGAATGGACACATTGATGCAGACAGAACAGAAATGACATCTGCGTGCATTTCTTACAGACCCAAAGAAAGGAATGGGTCTGGATGCAAATCGCATGCGGACCAAAATTATGGTTGTGTGCATGAGGCCTAAAATCTTCTAAGCTTTTCTGTTCAATGTTTTAAATTGCCTTTTGTTATTAGCTGTTTGCATTGCATTTACTCCGGATGACGGTACAGAGAATAGACTTCTTGGCATTTTTACTATTGCTGCAGTGTCAGATGAGGTGAATTTCAATTCTACTTAAGAACTCCAAACGAAAGCCTTAGAAAAGATGACAGGTGAAGCTCAGTGATATTTAAGCATTGTTATGTTTGCAACATGAACTGTAATCCCTTCAGCTAAGTTGTCGCCGGATCTTACTAAAACCAGCGTTGATGATTTACCATTGATTTCTGGAAATATCACTCAACATCAGATGTTTTGTTTTCAATGGAATCATAATGGATGTGATATTCGCTAGTTTAGGATTCTTTCAAAAATCTGTTTCAAACATTCAGTCATGAAAAGTCAGTGGCATAATTAGAAACGACTGGGCCCCACAACAAATTTTTGAAGGCCCCCCCCCCCTTACAACTTTTTCACAACCCCCGACTCCCCTGCAACTCCCACTCTTGTGGCTAGTCAAGCTTGCTCTCTCAGATGAGGCCTTGCGACCGCTCCCTCAATTTCCTACAGTGTCTCTGTATATAATGTCATTGTATAATACTGTTGAGGGGGCACTGACAATAAAATCTTTTAGTCCTCCTGAGTTCGGGCCCCAAAGCATCCGCTTTCCCTGTTTTCCCTATAGCTATGCCCCTGAACGGCTGGTACCATAGCTCTGTTATACCTCAATGCAGAGAGCTGTGTGAATGCATGTCCACCTCCCCACCTCCTCCTATTAATTTCATGGCTTGCAGAATGGGAACCCATTCCCTTGGTAGGTTGCAGTTCCAGAGATTTGAACCCATACCTATTAGACATCTATGGCGTATTCTTTGGATATCCTGAAATGGAAAATCCTATTTATGCAATACAGTAATATTATATTACATTACATTACAATATACTTCCTGGCTTCAGAAAGAAATATATTTAAGTGTATGGAATATTAGGTCTTCAGTCTTCTCAAGAATCTGCCTAATCCTTTTTGTCTTGTAGGGCTTCTAAGACCATATAGCCACTGGTTATTGAGAAACGTATTGGACAAGTTCTGACTTTTGGGGATAGTGGTTACAATGCATGTTGTGTTCATATACAGTGGGGACATTTATCAAGACCAATCTCTGCGCTGGTCTCAGGGGCGTAGCTAGAAATGACTGGGCCCCATAGCAAAAAAATTTTATGGGCCCCCCCTCCCGGATCTCCCACCCCCACATTACCTCTCGGACCTCACCGCCACATCCGCAGCTCCTCATGCACTTGCGACGGTTACGCGTAGGACTGAGCATAGACAGTTGGTCACTGGCAACGCATTTGTGCCAGTGTAGGAAATGTATGAATCTAAATGTCTGTGTATTAAAGTAGGACTAGTCAGAACTGCCGCCCAGACTGCGGGACCACTCCAGGGGTCAAGTCCTGGGAAAAAAAGTGTGGGAACTCACCCAAGATCCACTGCCACCCCGACCCCCCCCCCCCCCAAAAAAAAAAAATATATATATATATATTTTGCTGAAAATTCAGTGCAACATAAACAAAAACTGGAATTTGCGCTATATGTCTGTTCAGACATAATTCGTCTCTTTCATATTATATGCTTCCCTTATATATAATTTACTTACAGTTCTGAAGACTCAGGGGTGCTGACAGGCTTGGCCTCAGGGGTGCTGGCTGGCATGGCCTCAGGGGTGCTGGCTGGCATGGCCTTAGGGGTGCTGGGTGGCTTGGCAGAAGGAGTGTGGGAGACTGTGAGGCCTTTTTTCTACAAGCTGCTCCGGAAAAAAAATATTTTCCATTACACCTCAGGTCAGACCACCAATCAGACCCTCAATGTTAATCAGACCTCAGATCACACCTCAGCTCAGACCCCAATATGAATGACCCCCAATCAGACCTAAGATAAGAGCCCCATGCCTATCGTCCACCAGCAAGGCAGCTGGCACTGGGATCTCCATGTTATTGGTCAGTTAATACATCAGGGACCCCCTGGCATGGGGCCTGGGCATAGCTAAGTGCAAACTGGGTGATCCATAGGCAGGACCGGGTGGCTGCCCTCATCCACCAGCCCGTGGTGGATGAGGGCAACTACAACAAATGTAATGCCAAACTGCAGTTCCTCTATGTGATGCCTTGGATAGCTTCCACGGGACTCACAGGCTGTGTGGGTCCAGTGGAAGCTATCCAAGGCATCACAAGGAACTGCAGTTTGGCATTACATTTGCTGTAGTTGCTCATTGTAGATGTAGCAGAGCTGAGTTTGTCACTTGCCTAAGAATGAGGGGGGGGGGGGGGGCAGTTTGTCAATTGCCTAAGGGGGGGCCTCCCACTGTGCACATTAATCCTGGCTGATTGATCGCTGCTGCTCTCACATCTGATGGGAACTGTTAGGAGGCACTGGGGTGACTTTGTAATTGCTCCCTATATAATTGAGTTTGTCTGCTAATAGATCAGGGCACCCAGAGAGAAATCAGATTACGCAAACCAGCTGCTGAAGAATAAGGGGCCACACAAAGGGGCCCATCCAAGCTGAATGACAGATGTAAGGTCATTTACCTGAAGGGCCCCTTACATATTGCAGCACCTTGATAATTCTGACCCATTGTGTAGCAAACTGACAAGGCTTTAATGAAGTGACATTAGTGCTCCGGGGCAGACATACCATAGCTGCAACTGGTGCAGCTGCATAGGGGCCCTGCAGGCATTAGGGCCACAGGCCAGCTCAAAAGTAGCATATGTTCCCTACTGTCTAACTTCCCCTATGCTTTCCGGGGACGTGGGGGCCCAGAAGCCTCCTGACAACTAACAGACACCAGTAATAGAAGTGGCACATTGTAGATGGGGCCCCAGATACAGATTTTGCACTGGGGCCACGGAGCTTCTGGTTACACCTTATCCCAGTATGACCACTGTAACTGCCTGGCTGCACCCAGCTTTCCCAATCCCCTGAATGGCAAACCTGGAGAATTAGACCGTAGGCGGGTCAGGGGGGCCCGGACTCACTCAGGGACAGTCACTCACTGACTCTACAGTCAGTGAGTCACTCACTTGTCTCGCAAGTTTGCAGCACCGCGCGCTGCACACAGCAGCTTCCTCTTCCGACCGCAACTGAAGGCTGAAGCCGCTCCCCCTCCTCACTTCGCCTGCGTCACGCAGGGCTCGGCTCTCAGCCTCCGCTCCACCCCCTGTCCTGTGAATCTGATTTCAGGCAGTTATCAGCTGCGCCTGCGGGCCGCGTTCTCCTGGATTGAGGCGGGGGCCCCGTGGGCCCCCCTGACTTAGGGGCCCGGTCGCAATTGCGACCGCTGTGACCCCTATAGCTACGTCACTGTTGTTAATTTAAAAAAATAAAAATAATGAATGCGGTCGGACGGGCCCCCAGTGGCGTAGGGCCCCATAGCCACTGCTATGGTTGCTATGGCGATCCCTACGCCACTGGTCTTGATATCCCCTGTGCCAATGGAGGATGTGTTTAATTTATGACAAGGTGCATGCCATAAATCAAGTGCATCTTCACAGGCCCGGAGTCTTCTTTCTCCCCGACACAGGTGCTGCTGAAAAGTGGTCCCTTGTCAGCGATAGCTTTGATTGGCTAGTCTGTACAGATAAAGATAAAAAAATATATTAAAAATGTTAAAAAAATGTAAATGATGATGAAGTCATCTCGGGTCGCGTGAGATTTTGTGCCAGATTTTCAATCAAGATGGAGGCTGTCTGCCTGTTGTGAGCAAATGAAGGAGGTAAGTATGAATTAATTTATTGTTCTGCAAATTTGACACTGTGTTTTTACTATCAGATGTCGCAATCATACACCCGCTACTTCCAAAGAAATGCACTTCGCGAGGAAGCAAATTTTTTAGTAAAATTCGGTGAAGCAGCAAATCGAATTTTCTAATTCTTCACTCATCTCTAGTATTTAAATCAGACTTCTGACATACTGTAAAAACTCTGATAAATGTAAAAAGGTCACAAAAAGTTGCAAGAGTACTCCAGTCCCCTGGTGGCATGCAAACTGACGGACGCTTTCTAATAAATATGATTAGACTTTAGATATGTAGTGTGACATTTAAGAAATGACATGTTTCATTTTGAAAATATGTGCAACCCATGAAAGGCACTCCAAAAAAGGAGAGCAAAAGGTCATAAGTTGGTATATTATCCCCTTAGACAGGCTGTCTGTCTTAGACAGTGGATCAGGCTGGATGCTAAATGTGGTGCAGCCTAGAAATTTTTCCCCGACTTTATTCCAACTAATGGCTAACCTACTTTAAGCTAAAAATTTTATACCAGAATTGTGCTGCAATTTTGGCACTAAGACCTCGCCCACATTTCTGTTTTTCCCTGATGTGTGATGTCCGCATTTTCCACGGACAGCACATGTACCCATTGATTTAAATGTGTCTGTTCAGATTTCAGTATTTTTTCACTGACGGGGGCATGCACTACTTTGATCCGTGATGCGGACCAAGCACCCACATAGAAGTCTATGGGTCCATGAAAATCAAGTACACACCACGGTTCGCATCCGTGGTGTGTTTGCTTTTCACTGAAGACTGATAGGGGATTATTAATTAATTTTCAGCTGAGCAATGTCAGTGAATTACGGATGACACATGGACCAACCACGGATCCCTTACGGACATCTTCACGGATGAAACATGTATGCTTTTTTTCACGGATGTGTCACTGACACGGAAATGTGGACAAGGCCTAAATGTCGCATATTAAGCCATGCCCTTTCCCAATAAGCCACAACCCTTTTCAGAGGATTTCTCAAAACCTAGATGCATCAAATTGCACTAAGACGATCCAATTGCTTCAAATGTTGGTTTAGTTTACACAAATGTCTGGATGTACGTACATTAGTAAATGTCGGCCAATATGTAATGAAAAAACATTAGAATTTCTGGGTTAATTAAAAGCATTTCACAGATATTATCATATAAAGTGACGTGTCAAGTTTGAAAAATATGGCTGCGTCCTGGTGGCCAAAATAGACTTCGTCCTTAACCCCTTAGTGACCACCCATACGCCTTTTTACAGTGGTCACTAAGGGGCCTTAGGCTGGGCCGCTGTGCAACCAGGAGCGGGGACCCAGCTCTCACGTGAGAGCCGCGGCCCTGCTCTAACAGCCCGGACCAGCAGGAGTGCCGATCCTGGCTGTTTAACACTTTATATGCCGCGGGCAATGGCGCCCGCCGCATGTAAAGTGCTGACAGAGGGAGCGGACTCCCTCTGTCTCTCATCGGCACCCCGCAAATACAATCGCGGGGTACCGATGTGTGTGAAAGCTGGCTGGGGTCTGATGTAGGCCCCAGACAAGCCTTAAGTAATTTCCAGCAGGCTACGCCTCTCTGGCGCAGTCTGCTGGTCAATGTCAGAATAGCATTGCCA
Source organism: Bufo bufo (assembly GCF_905171765.1). Classification (NCBI taxonomy): domain Eukaryota; kingdom Metazoa; phylum Chordata; class Amphibia; order Anura; family Bufonidae; genus Bufo; species Bufo bufo. The sequence continues at coordinate 480,996,834 of NC_053389.1, forward strand.
TTAAAATGCAATGCACGATAGGGATAGTGCATTGCATTTTAAAAGCAATCAAAAAGCTGTCTGTTATAGTCCCCTTGTGGGACTATTAAGTGGTAAAAAAAAACTAATTTATTCAATTTAAAAAATTGACATCACCGAAAGAGAAGACGTCATCGGCGCAGGCGCACTGAGGGAATGCTGAGGAGACGAGCCTCCTCATCTCAGAGCGCCTGCGCCGAATGACCAGAGGCGCGCGATTTTTGAAATACTGACAGGGCCGGCCGGAGGAGGAGATCACGGCTGGCCCTGTCAATCAACACGGCGAGGGGGCGGTTTTCTGCTGCGGCTACCAGCAAGTAGACGCCCTACTTGCTGGTAGAGCCCTCATTTACATATTATAAAACTTCGTTTTATAAAGAATCGGCCGCATGACAGATTTCAGGATTTGATCCAGAGGGATTTATGTGCTTTAAAAGTCATCTCAGATGACAAAGTAATGAAAAATAATCTGACAAAAAATGAACATAGAGCCTTTCTGGAATTGCAAAATATGCATGATGTTGTGATACGGAAAGCTGACAAGGGAGGAGCGGTTGTGATCCTTGATAGTGAGCTTTATAAGAATCAGATACTGGATATGCTGAAAGACTCCAATACCTATCTCTCATTGGATTATAATCCTCTCCTCCCTTGTCAGAAAATCCTGAAAACTATTTTGGATAAGGGTCATTCCTTGGGCATATTGTCCAAGAGAGAAGTTGAGTTTATGTATGTAGAACATGCTATTACACCTATATTTCATGCGCTCCCCAAAATCTATAAACCAGGTTTTCCTCCCCCACTACGTCCAATTGTGGCAGGCATAGGCTCATACTCCGAAAATTTATCGGAGTGGGCCGACTCCCTGCTACAATCTATTGTGCCATTAATACCGGGATATTTGAGAGATACCAGCACTGTTTTGGTTAATTTTCTCTCTTTTGAATGGCATGAAAACTATACATGGGTGACAGCAGACATCTCCTCATTATATACTAACATCCCCCATGAATCCGCTATTGTTGCTCTGAAATGGTTTCTGGAATGTTATAGCAATTATACTTTAGAACTGCAGGAATTTTTATGTTTGGTTCTGGATTTTTTGATGAGACATAATTTTTTTATGTTCAACAGAAAATACTATCTACAGCAATCAGGAATCCCTATGGGAGCTAAATACTCACCGTCAATAGCAAATATATATATATGGCGTGGTGGGAAAATAACTTCCTCTTTTCTGACAACAATCCCTATAGAGAAGATTTCAAATGGTTTGGTCGTTATATCGACGATATGCTGTGGGTGTGGCAGGGGGACACAGAGAGGATAGCTGACTGTATAGAATATCTCAACAATTGCACTGCATTAATAAAATTCACTTTTTCCAGCGATCCAGAGAGAATTGTTTTTCTGGATTTATGCCTGGAAGGTGTCAAAGATACCAGCAGGGTGGTCACATACACCCATAGAAAATCTACAGCTGGTAATACCATTCTCTCTGCCTCCTCCTGCCATCCACCACACGTCATAAAAAACATCCCTAAGGCCTCATGCACACGACCGTATGGCTTTTTCAGTGTTTTGCGGTCCGTTTTTCACGGATCCGTTGTTCCGTTTTTTGTTTCCGTTGTGTTTCCGTTTTTGTTCCGTTTTTCCGTTCCGTTTTTCCGTATGGCATATACAGTATACAGTAATTACATAGATGAAATTGGGCTGGGCATAACATTTTCAATAGATGGTTCAGCAAAAAACGGAACGGAAACGGAAGACATACGGATGCATTTCCGTATGTGTTCCGTTTTTTTTGCGGACCCATTGACTTGAATGGAGCCAAGCACCGTGATTTGCGGACAAGAATAGGACATGTTCTATCTTTTCACGGTACGGAAATACTGAAATACTGAAACGGAATGCACACGGAGACACTTCAGTATTTTTTGCTGAACCATTGAAATGAATGGTTCAGTATATGTTCCGCATACTGAACTACAAAAACGGCCAGTATACTGAACGCAAAATACTGTCGTGTGCATGAGCCCTTAGGGAGAAATGATTAGGGCAAAGAGAAATTGCTCCACTCCAGAGCTCTTTGAAAAAGAAGCAAAAAACATTGCAGCCAGACTTAAAGTGAGGGGCTACACCCAAACTAATATTGAGAGAGGAATTAATTTTGCCAGATCTAAAGATAGAGAAACCCTTATTTTTCCAAAAAATCATAAAAATAAGAACATACTGTAGATAATGAGAATAAAAATTCTGAGCGGGACATTAATGATAAGGGACATGAAAATAAAAATAAAAATAAAAACAAGAATAGTAATAAAAATATCATGACTAAGGACACCACTATTAAAAAAGAAGAACCCATCACCTTTATCACTAACTATAGTAGAGACTATTTTAAGGTTTGCAAAATTATACGTAAACATCTCCATATTTTGAACTATAATGAAGAATGGAAAAATGTAGTTTCAACAGGGATTAGATGTGTAGCAAAAAAAGCCCCCACAGTAGGGCAAAAAATCAGCCCCAGTCTATATAGGGAAAATTTCCCCAAAACGACTAGCTGGCCCAAAACAAACGGTAATTACAAATGCGGCAGCAATAAATGTATATGCTGTCGACATATGCTTATTTCAAAAGAGGTCACATCTGTGGCCAATAATAAACAACACGTGCTTAAGCAATATATAAATTGTAAAACAGATCATGTAGTTTATGTTATAACATGCAAAATATGTGGGCTGCACCACTAATGAACTTAAGGTGCGTATAAGAAAACACCTGAGTGATGTCCCCCATTTTATGTCCCGTAATGTCTCAGCGGCTACCAGACATTTTGCCACTGTTCACAAAGGTGATGTTTCTGCGTTTTCTGTACAGGGAGTGGAAGTGGTTTCCACACCTGTCAGGGGGGGCGATCGCAAACAGAAGCTTCTAAGTAGGGAAACATATTGGATGTTCATTCTTGATACTTGCATACCAAAAGGTCTGAACAAGAAACATGATTTAACTCTGCAATATATGTAGTGCATCAATATGTTTATATGTTTATATGTGGTCTCTGAGCGGTTAATACTGTGAAGCACTGCGTCCCCACCCACATGCTCCAGGGAGGATCCACTAATCCAGGAGCACCTGGGTCTGGGACACAGTCTCCAATTAACTAAGAAGGAGGAGTTACCCATTTGTGTGGTATATAAAGTTTGTGTTTTTAGTACACCTTTGTATTGTCTTGAAGAAGGGCTCAATACCACAGCCCGAAACGCGTCACAATCGTGTGTCTCTCCATGTGAAATCTTTGTTGGATTTTATTACAAGCCGAATAAAGAAAACTTTTTATATGCTGAAGCTGGAATCAACCTTTCTCTTTGTTCTTGGTATTATATTCTCCTATATCGCGCTATGAGGAATCTAACTATCCAAAAAAAAAAAAGGAGTTTTGTGGGGTGACAGAAACCCTTTAATAAAAGTTAATCAGAAAGTTATGTGTACCCCAAAATGGCGCCATTAAAAACTACAACTTGTCCCACAAAAAAACAGCCCTCATAAAGCAATATAGACGGAAAAATAAAAAAGTTTTAACTCTTGGAACGCGACGACGAAAAAAGGAAGAAAAAAGCTTGGTCAGTAAAGCCCAAAACAGGCTGGTCACTAAGGGGTTAAGGAGTTGAAGTTGGATAAAGAACTGAAACCTGTCAATGTAATTTGTACTTTAATGAGGCCCTTGGTATTTATTATTGTCAGATGGGAGGGAGGGGTTCATCTGTAAAGATAGAGCTAAGCAGTCATTTTGCAGAATAATCAAGAAAAAGCATTTGCTTAGTGTTAAAAACGGCAAGGCTAAAACATACTGGATGCTTGAGGGGAGCTGAGACTCTGACCTTGTTTGATTTGGGGTTATAGCATGCATTACTGAACACAATTTCTGTTGATATTGGAATTAACATTTGAGTCCACATTACTTAAGAGGCTCTGGCTAGAGTGCAGTGAGAAAGCCTAGAACTTGCAGATAAATAAATCATATTGCACAGTAGAAATTCATAAAGAATGAAATGAATTCAATGATTGCAAGAATAAATGCTGATGGTACTGTAGCTCTAATGGGAAGTCATCCTTATAAAAAATAAATTGAACTTTTCTGAGCATATTTTGAGTAATATTGCTTGATTTAAGATTTGAATTCAAGCTGTTATCTTCTCTAAGCAGACCTATGACGAGGCAGTTAGGAGCAGGCTCGGACTGGCCCACCGGGGAGGAGGGTGATTCTTTGGTGGGCCCCCAGTCTCCTGCGTCTGAGATAAGATGGAGGAGTACTTATTTCTCTTGTTTCTCAGGAGAGATAATTATTGTAGCCACTAGGTGTCAGTATCGCACAGTGATGCAGCCCCCTACTGGTGCAAATTGTACAGGAGGCCACGCAGTATCTTCTAGACAGCTGCTGGCTGTGAAGGAGGAGAGAAGGTGTCTGACTCCTCCTGCCCTCCCTGCTGTCAGGAAACTCTGGTTGCTGGAGAGAAGGACTCCTCTGCGGTTCTGGGCTGATTTCTCAGGTGTGTGACAGTAGTGAGCTGTAGGAGACTGTTTTGGATAAATAGGGGATTTGTTTATAGTAGACTCAGATCTGTGTATGCGTGCTGCTCTCTGCAGAGTTCAGAGTGGCATTGAGGGACTCTACCCTAGGTCCCCCAATGCCTCTGCTTTAAGTGCACCCCAATTAGTGCCACAGCTCCAGATGCCCCCACTCTAAAAGCACCCCTAATATAGAATTTTCTCCAGTTGCCCCCCTAATACCCCTGTAGCTGCTCCAGGATCACAACTATTACCCTGCCTCAGATGACCCTAATGCCTCTGCTTTAGTTTCACCCCTATAAGTGCCCCAGCTCCAGATGCCCCCACTCTAAATGCACCACTAATATTGCCTCTTCTCCAGTTCCCCCTGCTTCAGGATCCCCACTATTACCCTGCCTCAGGTGACTCTAATGTCTTTGCTTCAGTTATGACCCTCCATTTGTGCCCTTTGCTCACATTGCTCCTCTAGCACCTTTGCTTGGGCTTTGTTAAAGGTTATGACCTGCAAAGGGGGCTGGACTTATGCCCAAAAAATTCTGCACAGTGCGTCATATTCTCCAGTATGGACACGTATGGTTTACATGGCAGCAGTGATGATATTCCGTATTTACAGGCATCACTGCTGCCATGTAAAGAGATACTGGTGGAGGAGTGGTGGATGATTTAAAGGGGTTGTCCAGGTTTTCAAGTTATCCTCTCTACACCATTGGGAATAACTATATGATTTGAGGGGTCCGATTCTGCGGCCCCCACTGATCCCAGGAACGGGTTCTGTTTCCCCTTTTTGATGGTGTGGCAGGCCACACATATGCCCTGCTGCTCCATTCATTCCTTTTTGGACCACTGGAATTAGCCAACGCTGTACTCTGCCATCTCTGGCGACCCCATAGAGAATGGATGGAGAGGCAGGGCATATGCTTGACCTGCCACTCAGTCAAGAAGGGGGATCAGTGGGGGCTCCAGCGTTCAGACCCCCACGGATCACTTAGTGATCCCCATTCCTGTGGACACATATTTTTAATTTAATTTAATTTTTTTATTTTTTTTACACCCAAATAAAACCTTTATAGGGATTCTGTCACATCTTTTTACCCTATAGCGATGCAGACATGCATGGCTAGATCGCTGCTCGCAATTCCGCAATATACCTGTCCCATATCTCTAAATGGTTTTATTGAGTGTAAAAAATGACTTAATATATATGTAAATCAGCCTGGTAAGGAGCCCAAGGGCCTGCACTAACCGTTCTGGAGCCCAGCCATGCCCCCCTGTGAAGGAGCCCAGCACCGCCTGTATCCAGGAATCTCCTCCTTGCTCACAAAGTTAGATCGCCGTAATCACTATAGTATAATGCACTAGCCTATGTGCGCTCCCATGGTCCCGGCCACCAGAGAGGTTGGCGCTTTTGCCTATAGTGTGCAAGCATGACCACCACTGATGGATTGCAGGGCTGTGACCATGGAAACGAGCAGTGTGTAATGTGATAGAAAAATGAATCCAGCCAGCAAATGAAGCAATATGGATAATAACAGTATATTAGTAAGTTGCTCATATTAACTTTCTCTACATGATAAATGCCACTTACTGAAGTGAGACAACCCCTTTAAGAACCTTGTGTACATAGATTGGCGGTAATGTAATTGAATGTCTCAGGACCCCTTTTTTTATGATCAGTGGGTGTTCCAGCAGTCAGACCCCAGCAATCTGATATTTATCACCTATCCTGTAGATAGGCAATAGGTCATTATGGTAGGACAACCCTTTTAATTATAGTGTAGATTATATACAATATGAGGAGGTTAAGATTTGGTAAATTTCATGCCAGACATTTATGCTTAAAGGGGTTTTGTCACTTCAGTAAATGGCGTTTATCATGTAGAGAAAGTTAATACAAGGCACTTACTAATGTACTGTGATTGTCCATATTGCCTCCTTTCCATTACATTATACACACAGCACGTATCCGTGGTTATGACCACCGTGTAATCCAGCAGTGGTGGCCGTGCTTACACACTATAGGGAAAGGCTGGAAGTGCGCATAGGCCAACACCTTTACCTATAGTGTGCAAGCAAGGCCACCGCTGCTGGAATGCAGAGCGGTCAAAACCATGGATACAAGCAGTGTATAATGTGATGCAAAAGAGTTAATATAGACCATCACAATATATTAGTAAGTGCCTTGTATTAACTTTATCTACATAATAAATGCCATTTGTTGAAGTGAGGCAGCCCCTTTAAGTGTGCTATACCTAATAGGGTTAGGCAAAAAATGTCTTGGTGTGTGCATTGCATGTTTCCTATGTGTGATAGGAACTGCATGTGTCTTGTTTCTGAGTGATTTAAGAGCAGGATATCCACATATGTGTAAAGCTACTTTCACACTTGCGGTAGCAGGGTCCAGCAGGCTATTCCAGTGGGGGAACAGCCTGCCAGATCCGTGCTTACGCTAACCCACCGTGCCGCGGGAGATCTGCTCCAGCCCCATTCACTATAATGGGGGCGGGCCGGGGTTCCGGCCGCAGCATGGAGAACATGCCGAGAGGCTGCCAGACAAAAACTACAGCGGACTTCCAGCGGCACGGTGGGCTAGCGTTAGCATGGATGCGGCAGGCTGTTCCCCCGCCGGAACATCCTGCCGGACCCTGCTACTGCAAGTGTGAAAGTAGCCTAAATTCTGCCACATGTATGTTTGTGCATTTTGCTGTGAATGTCTGCCATCATACTTCATCTTTAATATTTCTGTTATCACTGTAAGTGCTCATGAACACGACCGTTGGATGTTTTTGCATTCTGCAAATTGAGGATCCACATTATGCGGAAACGGAAAAGCCGGCCTCTAATAGAACAGTCCTATCATTGTCTGTAATGCTGACAATAATAGGACATGTTCTATCATTTTGCGTAACGGTCTTACGGACATACAGACACGGAATGCACATGGAGTCATTTCCGTTTTTTGCAGCCAGCATGTTCCATGAATTTTGTTTTCTAGAAAACAGTAGTTTTGAAAGATGAACTCTATGAGATTTGTACATGAACATCTACTTTTAGCCTGTTTTTAGCCATTGTAGTTTGTCAGAAAACATAAAGCAAAACCTCTGATGAATTCCATAAAATTTTAAAATAATTCCACCAAGTCCAATTCAACATGGCAATGTCCACTCTCATTTGTATTCCCATTTATTCTACAGGTAGTTTGCTAATAAAAATAAGTCTTCCAATAAGGGCTCATGCACACGAACGTATTTTCTTTCTGTGCCCGCTCTGTTTTTTTGCAGACCGTGTAAGGAACCATTCATTTCAAAGAGTCTGCAAAAAAAAAAAAATGAAGTTACTCTGTGTGCTTTCCGTTTCCGTATTTCCGTTTTGCAAAAAATAGAACATGTCCTACTATTGTCCGCATAACGGACAAGCATAGGACTGTTCTATTAGGGGCCAGCTGTTCCATTCCGCAAAATATGGAATGCACTCGGACATCATCCGTATTTTTGGCGGACTGCAAAATACATACGATCATGTGCATGAGCCCTAAATCTTATTCATTTAATAAGACTAAAACCACATGCCCATGGTCAAATTAGACTCTGTAGCAGATCTAAGTTGTACATGTGAACATAGACTGGTTGAGATATTATGCACTGCCTATCTATTTGTAGTGCAGCCAGTGTACTGTGTCATATGCCACTAGTACAGAGGGTGGGGGACTAGGCCACCTTACTCAGGGGCCCACCTGTTCGCCTGCATAGAGAGAACTCATAGAGGTTTATGGGGCCATACTGGTATGCTGATAAAACGTACATACAATTTATATGAAATGTATTATTTAAAAAATTGTGGAATGTTCTATCAGATAGCATTGCTTTTATGGGATATTGGGCCTGCAATATGTGCCCATATGGATGCACTATAGAGTGGAACATGTAATGTCTAAAGACTTCCACACTAGAGATGAACACATTTCTTGAACTCCCTTTCCTGTTTTATTCATAGAATTCGGCCCAAAATCTTTGATTTGTGCCCATATTGATTCTACCTGAATTGAAAGTGCTCCAATCGGCCTGGAAATTGGTATATGACACTCTGAGGTCTCCTAGGACTCATATTTTTTCTATCTCAACTTTCTCTTTTTTTCCTATTTTTCAAATTTTTCCTCTCCACCCCCACCCTTTAAGCCATTTAAAGCAAAGACAGCACTAGCAAATAATAGCGGAGTGACACTGACATATATAGCTATGGATAAACGCATGGTTAACAGGGTTGAACAGCGTGTTTAGAAACACACTGCAGCATCAAATTTTTTATGCTTTTTTAAAGTTAGAAACGTTCCGCAAATTGTCCCTTATGGGGACAGATTGTGTTTAAGTAGATTTTGTTATTGCAAAAAGGAAAGTGGCTTTTTGGGACCAAGCATCCCAATGTTATACCTCAACAGGGGCATATTTATACATGTAGTGACACAGAGAAGCAAGGCTAAAGGGTAACGGTTTTTCAAGAGTTAAATATTGTGATTTAATGCTAAAACACTTGTCCCTTTATGAACTGTGTGTCCCAAATGGTTGTCTAGGGACAGGAAAAGTTAACACTGGCAGTCTTAGCCAAGTTTTCAGGGTGATGTGGAGCAGAGCCATGGGCAAGACCTACATGTGTAAGCTGCTGCCAAGTAGGCCCAAAGAAAAGCCTCATCTAGGCAACACCATTCCTAGATCTAAGATTTTCAGCCTGCAACTGGCAACTGCAAAAAGTGAGTCAATGAGAACGGAATTGCATGCCTGTGGTTTGCAAAGTGAACTAAGAGTGCGACTCAGGGTGGATAACTACCATTATTGCTACTGCCTACACACAACTATTGGAATGATAATACAATGCGTTAACTGTACCATTAGAAGATCCTGACATAATACCATACCGAAAAATATCATACTAAATATGTTATTACAGACGCACTTAGATAGGGCGAGTTCCCTTCAGTTTGAAATGTACAATTAGAATATAGGGATCTAAGTAAGAGGAGACCTGACCACTTGTTCCTTATACTATGTAGAGTATATTGATGCGGTTTTTACAAAAAAGGCATCAAAAACGCACAGTTACCGCAGCTGCATTTTGTTCAACCACTGAGGGAGGGGAAGTGTTAGCCCCGAAATGCATCTTTTAACGAACAGTGAGAGATCTTAATAGAGCCAATCACGGCTCTAATTCATGCATCCACTGCGGACATTTTGCTATTCCAGGCTGATACCGGTGGACACAATTAGCGAACCCTAACGTGTGGAGCTTAGGACCCAGATCCCTTCCAGCTTCTGAGTCACGTGGGACACCACGGGGAGAACTGCGGGCCACGTGGGATGCCACGCAGGTCCTTGCAATACAGAGCAACAAGACTTTCCAGTCTCTCGGACGGCTCCAGCAAAGAGGATCCTTTGCAGGACGTAATAATTTCCAGCATATAAGTATATTACGCCGGTGATTCAGTCGTATATGGCTAATAGGGACTTGTGCAAACGGTCATTATCCTTCTGGTGGATGAAACTTATATACAGTAGCAAATGATGCTCTAACTGCATACAGTTGGACAGATTTTACTAAGGACTATATTTTTCCTAATACAGGGACATATTCAACTGGACTGTCCTATCTAGGAATCCTGATATATGCCCATCGCGTATTCATACATCCTAATCAATTTAATTTCTACTGTTTATTCTTTGGTATTTTGTATGGATAGAGGGTTTTTATCATCCGTTTTATATACCTATTTATTATCATTTTAACTATCATGTGTACACACTGCGAATAAATTGTTATAGTGCTATATTGTGCATTTGTATTAGTCAATATAATGCCAGATATTGAGTGCCCCCCACTTTTCTAACTTGTTATGAACAAACCTTGAAAAATTATCCCTTATTTTTGGAAGCAGCAGCAGTACAGTATGTATTTGGGATGGATAAAGTAAGGTCTAAGGTGTTTATGTAGGTCTCACAATGGAGCAGAGGACAGGTGTCTGAGCAGGAAAAGAGGCAGCTGATGATTATGAAAAGGACACTGTACTGCTTGGGGATGGGGCCTGGCTGCAACAAAGAAGACCAGGAGAAGGAGGGCATTCTTGTTCTCAATCTGGCCTGTTCTATTTTCCTACAGGATCCAGTGATGCCATCTCATGTGCTGCAATAGAGCTCTGTTTCAAGAGTTTGCAAGATTTTTTTCCTGTATTTTAAAGACAGAGGTGCAATTAAATGTCCCTCTCACGTCTTCAAACACACTGCTCACTGGTATTGGCAATTTACAATGGTAACACAGTGTGTTAACTGAAATAGGCATATAAATGCTGTTATTGCAGCACAATGCGTTTACTAATGCTGCATGGTATTTTGATACAATTCAATGCGTTAACTGAAACTTTTATTTAAATGCTGTTATTGTGGCACAACATATTCACTAATAATGCATGGTAGCTTGACGCAATTTGTGTTAACTGAAACAGATATATACATGCTGTAATTGCAGCACAACGCGTTTTCTAATACTGTACAGTATCTTGACGCAGTATAATGCGTTAACTGAAACAGATATATATATATATATATATATATATATATATATATGCATTATTGCAGCAAAACGTGTTCACTAATAATGCCCAGTATCTTGACGCAATTCAATGAGTTAACTGTAACAGGTGTATATATATTGTGTTGTTGTAGCACAAAGCTTTCACTAAAACTACACAGTAGCTTGATGCTTGTTGTGTACTGAAACTGGTATATAAATACTGTTATTGCAACACAACTTATTGACTAAAAATTTACTGTATCTTGATGCAATACAAGGCATTTGCAGCAGAAGGAATGCTAGGGTGCCTATAAATTACTTCGGAACTGTAGAAACTTGGGTTTTTACAAAAATAGGCTGGCTGTTCATTTACAGAAAAAATGAGGTTGTTGCAAAATCATTGCAGAATTTGCAGTGCAACATGATCTTCTCAATTGCCAGCAGCTGTATCACAGAGCTCAGAATGAAGAGTCTGTCCCTCCCTGTGCCTTCCCTGATAAAACCCTGATCTACCTAACTAAATATGTCATTATACTGTCCCTATAATCTCCCTACCATACCTAGAGTACTGGCTTGTGTCTGCAATTGCTTTTTGACAGACACAGCCAACACACAAGCTCTCAGTTCACAAGCTTGCCTCAGAATGGCGTCTCACCAGCCCAGACACTAAAGGACTTTCCAAAATCCTGCCCCTGATTGGCTTACAGGCTGTGAGTCTCTGAGCCAATCAGTGCAAGCTCCATTCCTCTCAGGGTCATGCGATCCTCCATCTTCTTCCTTGCTGTTGTATTATCTGCCAATTCTCACTGTAAAATGGCATGTGTACCATTTTGCACAATTTGTCTAAAGCAAATTGCTAAAACTTTGGATTCATTTGACAGCCGAAATTTTGCAAAATTCCTAACAAATCCTTTTTGTTCAGAATGGGTTCGCTGGTCTCTACTTAATGCACATTAGTGTATTGTAGGACAAACCTACTGAGAATGGAGGGTTCTGTCTGCAGTCTAATGTATATGGGCCCACTGAGTCCTGTAAACACTTGGTCCAAAAAGCTGGTTAACAAACTGATGCACATTGATATAATCTTAAGAGAACATTTCCGTTTTTATGGGTCAGCTGTGAAAAGATTATAAATAGGAAAGCTCATAGCAAAAATTGACTATTGATAACCCAGCCTCATTAAGGCAGTCATTTTTCAGAACAGAAATCACTTCCAGCAAGGGTGCACCTAGCCTTTCTGCTGCCTGAGGCGAGAACTGAAACTGCACCCCCCACCCAATGCCAATTTCTTAAACGAATCCCTTTGCCACAATGAAAGCGCTCATTGCCCATGGCCCTTCCGCTGCCCCCCTCTTGCCTCTACCTGGTGCTGCCTGAGGCCATCGCCTCACCTAGCCTCTTTGGTGGTGCACCCCTGACTTCCAGATGTGGGTAGCTTATTGGGAGTCATTCATATACTATGAAAAGTACTCACTCATGGCTGTTATCTCAAGAACAGATGGACAGATGAGAAGACTTTTTAGAATTTTAATTGCACTGAATGTGAAATGCTGACAGACATAACAGGCTTTATTACATGGAGTAATACAAAAATATTACATTTCTTATTACATTGTAATTGAAATAGCAAAACGGTCCAATAACACAGTATTGAACCCCCATGTTATATACAAACCAGTAATCCAAGTAAACACATCCACCGAGAAAGCTTACATATGACATGGCATTTTAATGATTTTTCACAGTGTTTCACTGTTCAGGCTATTGCTACATTGAATCTGAGGAAAAAAGGAAATTTTCCATAATCCCAAACAGAAAGGTGCTGACCGACACTGGTGCAAATGGAAATTGACCCATAGAAACAATTCACGTTGCTACAATTGCTACAGAAATAAGAGACAATACCCTCTATTTCTGTACATATAGCTTATGTATATTTCTGACCCTCACCTGGAGCTAATCAATGGCACATACAGCTGTAAATGTTTTACCCTTATAATCATGTCTGGCTGGAAACTACTTATTTTGCATATTGATTTTAGGCTCTGTTTACATTCCTATACATTAGGAGTATTCCCTGATATGTACCTCCAATGTATGCCACTGTCAAACCATGCAAAAGTGGTTTTCCAGGAGAAAACCCCTTTAAGGTTGCATTTGACCATAATGTAGAAACATATAACATGCTGTATGATTATTTTGCGGTTCCCTCCTGTAGTCTGAAAAGGTATGCTGGAGCATATCAGCCGGATGCAAGATCTGGAGAATTTGAGATGAAAGACCATTCAATTTCCCTTTTAATGTACATAAAAATAGTACATTTAAGGGTTGCCGAAGAATGACAACATATCGCCTAATTGTGTCTGATTGGTGGAGGTATGACTGCTGGGACCCCCAGTGATTACAAGAACAGGGATTTCATGTTCCGTGTTTGAATTATGTGGCATAAGCACTCTCTTTCCATTTAAAGTCTATGGGACTGTCAGAGATAGTCAAGTACATATACTAGTAGTCTCCGGCAGTCCCATAGAGTTTGAATGGAGCAGCAGTGGTCATGCTTGATGTGGATAAGTGATAAGTTGCCATTCTGGTACAAAACTTTTAAGTCCAGTTACCAATAATGATTCCATGCCTTAACTTAACAGATATTATTAAACATTGACACAAATATTGTTTCCACTCAATGGAGAATTTGTCTTTTTATTTTATTACAAAATATAAAACATGCAAAAATACTTTTCCCCCAAGAAAACAAATAATATTTTTTAAACCCTTAAAGGAGTTTTCAGTTAATTTCTCGTTATTCCCAATCCACAGGATAGGGCATAACTATTAGATTGATGAGGCTCTACTGCTGGGACCCCCACAAATCACCAGAACAGGGGGTCCCATACCCCACAGGGCCCCTAGAAATGGGGAGTGCCAGAGATTGTCGAGTACAGGGCTCTGTTATTTCCAGCAGGTCCTGCAGAGGTGAATTGAGCAGTCATGCGTATGCTCCTTTCATTTAGGGATGCCCTAACCAGTATGGGGCTCCTGTTCTCGTGATCGATGGGGGCTCCAGCAAAAGGACCCCCACCTATCTAGTAGTTGTCTTGTGAATAAGGGATAACTCGAGAATACCAGAATGCCCCTTTAACATGTTTTGCTGTGGTGCTTGGCAGTGAAAAAGGTTGTCTGTCCAGCACTGGCAATAAATGTATGTCTTAATACATAACAACAATACAGGTAACATTTAAATAAATATGATTAAACATAACTTAAAAGCAAATAGTTGCTACAGTAATGTAGTACAAGCCATAAACTCACTGAGTAGAATGAACGTTTGAATAAAGGCCGTTTCATGAAGGCATAATATGGCCGCAGTATAGTATTCGTAATACAGCTGCAGCACAGGTATGGAAGAAGAGAACAGGGACTTCAAAGTTTGGCGCTTAATGCATTTCAAAGGATAATAATGCTGGATCCGGCATTCCAGCAAGTGTTCCCGAATTGTGGACGGAGAAAATACTGCAGCATGCTGCGGTATTTTCTCCGGCCAAATACCATAAGAATGACTGAACTGAAGACATCCTGATGCATCCTGAACGGATTTCTCTCCATTCAGAATGCATTAGGATAAAACTGATCAGTTCTTTTCCGGTATAGAGCCCCTGTGACGGAACTAAATACCGGAAAACTTTAACGCTAGTGTGAAAGTACCCTTATTAGTTAATTTGCAGTGCGTTTCAGGTCCATATCGGACCCTTCGTCAGTTATTAACGTCATTATCGTGCTAATGCCTGACAAAGGGTTCGATCTGGACCCAAAATGCATTGCAAATTAACTAATGAAAGTAATCCTGAATGCCTCCTGAAGGTAGCGCTGCACTTTGAAGTCCCCATTCTCTTCATCCACACTTTTACATTTATCCAGCATCCAGCCTGGTGGGGATCGCGAGTGGCACCTTCATACAAGCTTCAACAGGCTATTGCGCCCTTAGCGCAACACATTCAGATGAGCGGCGTACTAGCCGGCTCTTTCTTCCTACCGTATATCCTTCCCATGTGTGCTCTTCCTCTCTCATCCTGTGGTTCTTTTCAACCAAACTGAGATCACCATAGAAATCTATGTAGAACCATAGGAGTCCTGGATGTTGCGGCCACAATACAAATGATGAAACGTGACCATATTACAGCCATGTGAAACCGGCCTTCGGTATATGAATGCAATTGATCCTAGGATTTTGTAAATGGTCATGCAGACTGAAGCTAAATTGTAGTGGCTCTGAAGTTTCCAATGTATGTGACAGAAAGCACCAAACTTCCTATATGGCCAGAGTAATGAACTTCAATGATAGTGATCACAATTGCACCCATAAGTACAGTATTGAAATAAATTAGAGAATCTTAACCGTCAATGGCCCCTGCCTTATTGACTGAACCTCTTTATACTTGACAAACGTGTATGTGAACAAATACGATTGTGTATGTGCTAATACATACAGGTGAAACTCGAAAAATTAGAATATTGTGCAAAAGTCCATTTATTTCAGTAATACAAATGAAAAGGAATTGCATTAATGCAGCTTAAAATTAGAATTTTGTGAAAAGGTTCAATATTCTAGGCTCAAAGTGTCACCCTCTAGTCAGCTAATTAATCCATACCCCCTGAGCAAAGGGTACCTCAAAATTCAGACTTTGGGGTTTCATAAGCTGTAAGCCAAAATCATCCAAATTATACCAAATAAATGCTTGAAATATCTCACTTTGCATGTAATGAGTCTATCTCATATGTTAGTTTCACCTTTCAAGTTGCATTACTGAAATAAATGAACTTTGCACGATATTCTAATTTTTCGATAAGTATTGAGTAACTTTAGGCTTCATGAGCAGTGCTGGTCAGTTCGCAGTGTTTGCCAGTGAACACATGCGGGCTGCCATCTTTAGTAAGGTAGACTCACCCGTCCGGCGATGCACAGGTAAGTCCTTACCTGTGCCTGTGCCGGGAGCCGGTCTGAAATCAAATGCAGTCACCGGGAGCAGGCAGTTCCGAGAACAGCCTGATGAAGGCCCCCTGCGGCTGTTCTCTGAACTGCCTGCTCCCGGCACAGGTAAGAGCTTACCTGTGCATCGCCGGACAGGTGAGTCTACCTTACTAAAGATGGCAGCCCGCATGTGTTCACTGGCGAACACTGCGAACTGACCAGCACTGCTTATGAAGCCTAAAATTACTCAATACTTATCATGTTTTTTTCAGGCTATTCTTTAGTATCAAT
This sequence comes from Bufo bufo, assembly GCF_905171765.1. Taxonomy (NCBI): domain Eukaryota; kingdom Metazoa; phylum Chordata; class Amphibia; order Anura; family Bufonidae; genus Bufo; species Bufo bufo. The sequence continues at coordinate 481,013,233 of NC_053389.1, forward strand.
TTGTATCGCAAACCTAAAACTTTCCATAAAACAGCTAACAAATGAATTCAGCTTCTATACTAATGAGCCAGACTGAAAGGTCCAAGTGCTACCGTTTATACTGTATTTTCCATTCAGTATGTCATCTCAGCATGCTTAGAATGTATATTACATCTGTAAATGATATATTAAGAACATGCCATTAATATGTGTTGTCCTATAACATCACAACACTCTTCCATAGCATAGCTTTATACATTCATGCCTAGAATCAAAGTGGCAATGGTTTAACATGTAGCTGGGGTTCAGCTACTGAAGCACCATGGGTTAAGTGCCAGCATCACAATACTAATCTCTCACAGTCCTAAATAGCTTATATTGCAATTATATGATTCACCTAAACGTGCCTATTTTAGGGCTGAATGCACATTTTGGGGTGTCAGATAAGACAAGTTAATGTATTTTTTTTACATTCATCACTTTGTATGCTTTATGTATTTTAGTCAATTAGTATATCTAGCATAATATTATAGAATATATGGGAACATCAACCTCTGTAAACAGACAGGGTAATGTACAATAAATTGGTCCTATCTTTTACTGCAACGGAAGCAACCCCAATGAGTTGTGTGAGACATCACTACAGGAAAGTGGAGCTAGAAGGTCTCCAATATCTAATGAGCAAGGTTCCTTCATGTCTGTTTAAACCTTGGACCAGGAATCTATTAACTGTCCACTTTACAGATGTAAACCCAAGACATTTAGGCAATTTATAAGTGCATACAATTTTTTTTTTTTTGTAATTACCTAAAAAGAGGGAATAAACTACTTGAATAGAAAGTGACAAATGCCACAATTGGCTTGTGGTTAAATGTACAACACACTTCAATACCAAGCACAGAACACAGGCCCAGTCTCATCACGATTTATAAGGTAAGCCCCTCATATTTCACTGACAGATTGTCCCTGTCTCTTTATTCTATATGTAAGTCATCTTCTTGGCCAAATGCAATTTGACAGAAGATAAAGCAATCCCTGGAACGGATGTGATTAGATAATATGTCACTGACATGTCAATGCACTAATGCAAATGTGTTGGATACAGTGACACAATGCAAATCTCTTGCAGAATTGTCATTGTTCATTCAAGGTCTTCAATGTTATAAAAAAGTAGAAAGTCTGTAAACCATTAGTACATGTATGATGGGATGTACAGTTATATTACATATACATTACAAGAGGCAGATGAAATACACTACGTCCTGTGCTTAACGTAGCTTGTTCTCAATTGAAGCAGATGGAATAAGGGGATTTATTGCCTAGCATACACGTTTTCTGTAAAAGAAAGTGGATTTAGTTGTTGAATTCAATTTTAAAAAGTAAAGTTAAAAAGGTGGTTCCCTAATATGTTCTCACCTCTGTGATATTCTGGATTCACATTCTCATAGATCGGAAATACTGGATTATCTTGTTCATTTCGCAGTTTTCTTGCTCTTAAGACATCTCTAATGCATTGATGCAAGTAAACATACTGACACTGTAAAAATAAAATAAAAGTAAGCGTGAATTCTCTTAAAAAACATTTGCCATTTATAGGAGAAAGGATGTAAAAAAGTTAAAATGTTGAGCTGGATATTGAAAAATGGATTTAAAAAAATTGAAAAAAGAAAAACAATACATCGTTGAAAAATGTTCTAGTTGTTCATAATGACCTGAAAGCCACATTTGGACCACGGTTGTAGAATCTGGATCAAGTGCTACAATTTTAATAGCCATTAATATTGTATTGTAATTCAAGCCACACTGTTATACACACACTTGGAATTAATTTAATTTTGTTATGCTGCTACATATTAGTGAGATTTTTACTCTTCTCAAACTCAAATGTATTCGGTGACATGTAGACAAGGCAAAGAGTTTGATCATGAGTTCAAATGAACATGAAAAACTGGTCATTGAACTTGCAATCTATATCTTGAAAGCACATCCATATAATACATGAAATGTATGTGTTTGTGGAAAGGGATGCTTACATTACCTAGAAATCAAAAATGTATTTCAATAAATTTGCAAACACCACTGCAAATGATTACATGATAAGCATTAAATATTTCACAGAGAGAATATTCTGTCAATATGGAATGTTAGAAGACATCATTGTCAACGTCTTCAACAAGTAGGTATCAGGAAAGGGAATCTCTCTGAGCACCTTTGTAGCAGTGGGTAGGACAGTATATACATTTATTCTATGGTAATTAGTATGGTAAGAAGTACAATATGGGTATTAATTGAAATGACCATGCAGGTAGCGGGGCAAAAATGAGTTTAAAAATAGTTTACATGTACAGAACACTTTTGTGGTTACATGTGACTGTTGCCTATAAAAACTGTGTGAAGTCTGAAGTATATGGCCAGCTGAAAGGGAGGAGGCAAATATCGGGAGCGAGCACTCGAACCAACAATTGCAGATCACCCAGAGAATGAGCGGCTGGCAAACAACAAACAATGAATCTGTATGGGTACGAACAGTCACAGTAGCGATTGTTCTTCCCCATACAGCAGAGATGATTGCTGCATGCAGCTTTACCTTGGATTAACAATCAGACAATTATCAGGAATTAGTAGCTTGTTCCTGATACCCATTTTAAAGGGCCCAACGGATCATTCGGTCACATAAAATACCAATCAAACAAGTGCCATTGACTTGCTACATTGTCAATCAGTGATTGCTACTGGCAGAAAATTTGCCATTGTAAATGGAACATTATTATTTCCAGTGGTTTCCATTTCCAAATCAGTACTGTACAGACTTCACAGCTCCCCTGGATTTAAAGGGGTTGTCTGCTTTTTACTATTGATGATCTATCCTCAGGATAGGTCATCATAAATATAAGATTGGTGGGGGTCTAACTCCCAGCATCCCTGCTGATCAGCTTTTCAAAGGGAAGGCAGCACTCGCATGAGCGCTGCCTTCTCTGCTGTTTACCTGCTCGCCGCAGCAATTGCAGTGATGCAGGTATAATTACAAGTATGGCGTCCCCATTCACTTCTATGGGGCAGCTCCTTCCTATGCACTTGAACAAACAGAGCTGTCCCATAGAAGTGAATAGGGACATTATACTTGTAATTACACGTGCTCACCACTGTAATTGCTGCGGCGAGCAGGTGAACAGAGCAGAGAAGGCAGCGTTCTTACGAATGCTGCCTTCCCTTCAAAGAGCTGAATGGTGGGGATGCTGGGAGTCGAACCCCCATCAATCTGATATTTATAACCTATCCTGAGGATAGGTCATCAGTAGTAAAAAGCGGACAACCCCTTTAACTTCAGGGGAGCTGTGAAGTCTGTACAGCTACCTGCATGGTAATTTCAATTAATACCCTTACTTTACTTACAGTTAGGGATGAGCGAACCCGAACTGTATAGTTCGGGTTCGTACCGAATTTTGGGGTGTCCGTGACATGGACCTGAACATTTTCGTAAAAGTCCGGGTTCGGTGTTCGGCGCTTTCTTGGCGCTTTTTGAAAGGCTGCAAAGCAGCCAATCAACAAGCGTCATACTACTTGCCCCAAGAGGCCATCACAGCCTTGCCTACTATTGGCATGGCTGTGATTGGCCAGTGCAGCATGTGACCCAGCCTCTATATAAGCTTGGGTCACATAGCGCTGCACGTCACTCTGCTGATTCAAGCATAGGGAGAGGTTGCTGCTGCGACGTTAGGGCGAGATTAGGCAGATTAACTCCTCCAAAAGACTTCATTCTGTGATCGATCTCCAGCTGTGGATCAAGTGCTAATATCGACTTGCTCACTTTTTTTAGGCTGCCCAGAGCGTTTTTAGATCACTTTTTTCTGGGGTGATCGGCGGCCATTTTGTGGCTTGTGGTGCGCCAGCACAAGCTACCACCAAGTGCTTTTAACCATTTAATAGTGTGGTTATTTTTTGCTATATCCTACATCAGCTGCAGGCTGAGCCTGTGTCACCGAAGTGCATTTAACCATCAACAGTCTGGTTATTTTTTGGCCATATACTACATCAGGTGCAGGCTGAGCCTGTGTCACCCAAGTGCATTTAACCATCAACAGTGTGGTTATTTTTTGGCCATATACTACATCAGGTGCAGGCTGAGCCTGTGTCACCCAAGTGCATTTAACCATCAACAGTGTGGTTAATTTTTGGCCATATACTACATCAGGTGCAGGCTGAGCCTGTGTCACCCAAGTGCATTTAACCATCAACAGTGTGGTTAATTTTTGGCCATATACTACATCAGGTGCAGGCTGAGCCTGTGTCACCCAAGTGCATTTAACCATCAATAGTGTGGTTATTTTTTGGCCATATACTACATCAGGGGCAAGTTGAGCCTGTCACCCAGCGCCTAAAAAATAGACCTGACATTTCTATTCAACCAAATCTGTACTGTTTTAGATGGTCAAGTTATTTGTATTGACCGTAAAAGCACACTTTTTGTTCTGGGTTGAAAAACTATTCCCAAATTTGCCATTCTCAAAATAACTAAGTAGTTTATGTTATATGAGGCCTACTTGAAATCTATCCCAAAAAGGATATCTTAGATTCAAGGTGCTGATAGTGTCATTCAGAAAAACTTAACACACACGCTACCGTGCAGATACAAGTCTAATTCTGTGATTAAACGTATACCTGTCACACAGCGCAAAAAAAAATAGGCCTCACATTTCTATTCAACCAAATCTGTACTGTTTGAGCTGGTCAAATTATTTGTAGTGACCGTAAAAGCACAGTTTTTGTTCTGGGGTGAAAAACTATTCCAAAATTTGACATTCTCAAAATAACTAAGTAGTTTATGCTATATGAGGCCTACTTGAAATCTATCCCAAAAAGGATATCTTAGATTCAAGGTGCTGATAGTGTCATTCAGAAAAACTTAACACACACGCTACCGTGCAGATACAAGTCTAATTCTGTGATTAAACGTATACCTGTCACACAGCGCAAAAAAAAATAGGTCTCACATTTCTATTCAACCAAATCTGTACTGTTTGAGCTGGTCAAGTTATTTGTAGAGACCGTAAAAGCACAGTTTTTGTTCTGGGGTGAAAAACTATTCCCAAATTTGCCATTCTCAAAATAAGTAGTTTATGCTATATGAGGCCTACTTGAAATCTATCCCAAAAAGGATATCTTAGATTCAAGGTGCTGATAGTGTCATTCAGAAAAACTTAACACACACGCTACCGTGCAGATACAAGTCTAATTCTGTGATTAAACGTATACCTGTCACACAGCGCAAAAAAAAATAGGCCTCACATTTCTATTGAACCAAATCTGTACTGTTTGAGCTGGTCAAGTTATTTGTAGTCACCGTAAAAGCACAGTTTTTGTTCTGGGGTGAAAAACTATTCCCAAATTTGACATTCTCAAAATAAGTAGTTTATGCTATATGAGGCCTACTTGAAATCTATCCCAAAAAGGATATCTTAGATTCAAGGTGCTGATAGTGTCATTCAGAAAAACTTAACACACACGCTACCGTGCAGATACAAGTCTAATTCTGTGATTAAACGTATACCTGTCACACAGCGCAAAAAAAAAATAGGTCTCACATTTCTATTCAACCAAATCTGTACTGTTTGAGCTGGTCAAGTTATTTGTAGTGACCGTAAAAGCACAGTTTTTGTTCTGGGTTGAAAAACTATTCCCAAATTTGACATTCTCAAAATAACTAAGTAGTTTATGCTATATGAGGCCTACTTGAAATCTATCCCAAAAAGGATATCTTAGATTCAAGGTGCTGATAGTGTCATTCAGAAAAACTTAACACACACGCTACCGTGCAGATACAAGTCTAATTCTGTGATTAAACGTATACCTGTCACACAGCGCAAAAAAAAATAGGCCTCACATTTCTATTGAACCAAATCTGTACTGTTTGAGCTGGTCAAGTTATTTGTAGTCACCGTAAAAGCACAGTTTTTGTTCTGGGGTGAAAAACTATTCCCAAATTTGACATTCTCAAAATAAGTAGTTTATGCTATATGAGGCCTACTTGAAATCTATCCCAAAAAGGATATCTTAGATTCAAGGTGCTGATAGTGTCATTCAGAAAAACTTAACACACACGCTACCGTACAGATACAAGTCTAATTCTGTGATTAAACGTATACCTGTCACACAGCGCAAAAAAAAATAGGTCTCACATTTCTATTCAACCAAATCTGTACTGTTTGAGCTGGTCAAGTTATTTGTAGTGACCGTAAAAGCACAGTTTTTGTTCTGGGTTGAAAAACTATTCCCAAATTTGACATTCTCAAAATAAGTAGTTTATGCTATATGAGGCCTACTTGAAATCTATCCCAAAAAGGATATCTTAGATTCAAGGTGCTGATAGTGTCATTCAGAAAAACTTAACACACACGCTACCGTGCAGATACAAGTCTAATTCTGTGATTAAACATATACCTGTCACACAGCGCAAAAAAAAATAGGCCTCACATTTCTATTCAACCAAATCTGTACTGTTTGAGCTGGTCAAGTTATTTGTAGTGACCGTAAAAGCACAGTTTTTGTTCTGGGGTGAAAAACTATTCCCAAATTTGCCATTCTCAAAATTGTGGTGAACGGGAACAATGAGGAAAACATCTAATAAGGGACGCGTACGCGGACGTGGACATGGTCGTGGTGGTGTTAATGGACCCTCTGGTGCTGGGAGAGGACGTGGCCGTTCTGCCACAGCCACACGTCCTAGTGAACCAACTACCTCAGGTCCCAGTAGCCAGCAGAATTTACAGCGATATTTGGTGGGGCCCAATGCCGTTCTAAGGATGGTAAGGCCTGAGCAGGTACAGGCTTTAGTCAATTGGGTGGCCGACAGTGGATCCAGCACGTTCACATTATCTCCCACCCAGTCTTCTGCAGAAAGCGCACAGATGGCGCATGAAAACCAAGCCCATCGGTCTGTCACATCACCCCCATGCATATCAGGGAAACTGTCTGAGCCTCAAGTTATGCAGCAGTCTCTTATGCTGTTTGAAGACTCTGCTGCCAGGGTTTCCCAAGGGCATCCACCTAGCCCTTCCCCAGGGGTGGAAGAGATAGAATGCACTAACGCACAACCACTTATTTTTCCTGATGATGAGGACATGCGAATACCACCTCAGCACGTCTCTGATGATGACGAAACACAGGTGCCAACTGCTGCGTCTTTCTGCAGTGTGCAGACTGAACAGGAGGTCAGGGATCAAGACTGGGTGGAAGACGATGCAGGGGACGATGAGGTCCTAGACCCCACATGGAATGAAGGTCGTGCCACTGACTTTCACAGTTCGGAGGAAGAGGCAGTGGTGAGACCGAGCCAACAGCGTAGCAAAAGAGGGAGCAGTGGGCAAAATCAGAACACCCGCCGCCAAGAGACTCCGCCTGCTACTGACCGCCGTCATCTGGGACCGAGCACCCCAAAGGCAGCTTCAAGGAGTTCCCTGGCATGGCACTTCTTCAAACAATGTGCTGACGACAAGACCCGAGTGGTTTGCACGCTGTGCCATCAGAGCCTGAAGCGAGGCATTAACGTTCTGAACCTTAGCACAACCTGCATGACCAGGCACCTGCATGCAAAGCATGAACTGCAGTGGAGTAAACACCTTAAAAACAAGGAAGTCACTCAGGCTCCCCCTGCTACCTCTTCTGCTGCTGCCGCCTCGGCCTCTTCTGCTGCTGCCGCCGCCTCGGCCTCTTCCTCCGCCTCTGGAGGAATGTTGGCACCTGCCGCCCAGCAAAAATGGGATGTACCACCGACACCACCACCTGCGTCACCAAGCATCTCAACCATGTCACACGGCAGCGTTCAACTCTCCATCTCACAAACATTTGAGAGAAAGCGTAAATTCCCACCTAGCCACCCTCGATCCCTGGCCCTGAATGCCAGCATTTCTAAACTACTGGCCTATGAAATGCTGTCATTTAGGCTGGTGGACACAGACAGCTTCAAACAGCTCATGTCGCTTGCTGTCCCACAGTATGTTGTTCCCAGCCGCCACTACTTCTCCAAGAGAGCCGTGCCTTCCCTGCACAACCAAGTGTCCAATAAAATCAAGTGTGCACTGCGCAACGCCATCTGTGGCAAGGTCCACCTAACCACAGATACGTGGACCAGTAAGCACGGCCAGGGACGCTATATCTCCCTAACTGCACACTGGGTAAATGTAGTGGCGTCTGGGCCCCAGGCGGAGAGCTGTTTGGCGCACGTCCTTCCGCCGCCAAGGATCGCAGGGCAACATTCTTTGCCTCCTGTCTCCTCCTCCTCCTACTCAGCTTCCTCCTCCTCTTCTTCCACCTGCTCATCCAGTCAGCCACACACGTTCACCACCAACTTCAGCACAGCCCGGGGTAAACGTCAGCAGGCCGTTCTGAAACTCATATGTTTGGGGGACAGGCCCCACACCGCACAGGAGTTGTGGCGGGGTATAGAACAACAGACCGACGAGTGGTTGCTGCCGGTGAGCCTCAAGCCCGGCCTGGTGGTGTGCGATAATGGGCGAAATCTCGTTGCAGCTCTGGGACTAGCCGGTTTGACGCACATCCCTTGCCTGGCGCACGTGCTGAATTTGGTGGTGCAGAAGTTCATTCGCAACTACCCCGACATGTCAGAGCTGCTGCATAAAGTGCGGGCCGTCTGTTCGCGCTTCCGGCGTTCACACCCTGCTGCTGCACGCCTGTCTGCGCTACAGCGTAACTTCGGCCTTCCTGCTTACCGCCTCATATGCGATGTGCCCACCAGGTGGAACTCCACCTTGCACATGCTGGACAGACTGTGCGAGCAGCAGCAGGCCATAGTGGAGTTTCAGCTGCTGCACGCACGGGTTAGTCGCACTGCGGAACAGCACCACTTCACCACCAATGACTGGGCCTCCATGCGAGACCTGTGTGCCCTGTTGCGCTGTTTCGAGTACTCCACCAACATGGCCAGTGGCGATGACGCTGTTATCAGCGTTACAATACCACTTCTATGTCTCCTTGAGAAAACACTTAGGGCGATGATGGAAGAGGAGGTGGCCCAGGAGGAAGAGGAGGAAGAGGGGTCATTTTTAGCACTTTCAGGCCAGTCTCTTTGAAGTGACTCAGAGGGAGGTTTTTTGCAACAGCAGAGGCCAGGTACAAATGTGGCCAGACAGGGCCCACTACTGGAGGACGAGGAGGACGAGGGTGAGGAGGAGGTGGAGGAGGATGAGGATGAAGCATGTTCACAGTGGGGTGGCTCCCAAAGCAGCTCGGGCCCATCACTGGTGCGTGGCTGGGGGGAAACACAGGACGATGACGATACGCCTCCCACAGAGGACAGCTTGTCCTTACCTCTGGGCAGCCTGGCACACATGAGCGACTACATGCTGCAGTGCCTACGCAACGACAGCAGAGTTGCCCACATTTTAACGTGTGCGGACTACTGGGTTGCCACCCTGCTGGATCCCCGGTACAAAGACAATGTGCCCACCTTACTTCCTACACTGGAGCGTGATAGGAAGATGCGCGAGTACAAGCGCACGTTGGTAGACGCGCTACTGAGAGCATTCCCAAATGTCACAGGGGAACCAGTGGAAGCCCAAGGCGAAGGCAGAGGAGGAGCAAGAGGTCGCCAACACAGCTGTGTCACGGCCAGCTCCTCTGAGGGCAGGGTTAGCATGGCAGAGATGTGGAAAAGCTTTGTCACCACGCCACAGCTAACTGCACCACCACCTGATACGGAACGTGTTAGCAGGAGGCAACATTTCACTAACATGGTGGAACAGTACCTGTGCACACCCCTCCACGTACTGACTGATGGTTCGGCCCCATTCAACTTCTGGGTCTCCAAATTGTCCACGTGGCCAGAGCTAGCCTTTTATGCCTTGGAGGTGCTGGCCTGCCCGGCGGCCAGCGTTTTGTCTGAACGTGTATTCAGCACGGCAGGGGGCGTCATTACAGACAAACGCAGCCGCCTGTCTACAGCCAATGTGGACAAGCTGACGTTCATAAAAATGAACCAGGCATGGATCCCACAGGACCTGTCCATCCCTTGTGCAGATTAGATATTAACTACCTCCCCTTAACAATATATTATTCTACTCCAGGGCACTTCCTCATTCAATACTATTTTTATTTTCATTTTACCATTATATTGCGGGGCAACCCAAAGTTGAATGAACCTCTCCTCTGTCTGGGTGCCGGGGCCTAAATGTGTGACAGTGGCCTGTTCCAGTGGTGGGTGACGTGAAGCCTGATTCTCTGCTATGACATGAAGACAGATTCTGTGCTGACATAAGGCCAGATTCTCTGTTACGGGACCTCTCTCCTCTGCCTGGGTGCCGGGGCCTAAATGTGTGACAGTGGCCTGTTCCAGTGGTGGGTGACGTGAAGCCTGATTCTCTGCTTTGACATGAAGACAGATTCTGTGCTGACATAAGGCCAGATTCTCTGTTACGGGACCTCTCTCCTCTGTCTGGGTGCCTGGGCCTAAATGTGTGACAGTGGCCTGTTCCAGTGGTGGGTGACGTGAAGCCTGATTCTCTGCTATGACATGAAGACAGATTCTGTGCTGACATAAGGCCAGATTCTCTGTTACGGGACCTCTCTCCTCTGCCTGGGTGCCGGGGCCTAAATGTGTGACAGTGGCCTGTTCCAGTGGTGGGTGACGTGAAGCCTGATTCTCTGCTATGACATGAAGACAGATTCTGTGCTGACATAAGGCCAGATTCTCTGTTACGGGACCTCTCTCCTCTGCCTGGGTGCCGGGGCCTAAATGTGTGACAGTGGCCTGTTCCAGTGGTGGGTGACGTGAAGCCTGATTCTCTGCTATGACATGAAGACAGATTCTGTGCTGACATAAGGCCAGATTCTCTGTTACGGGACCTCTCTCCTCTGTCTGGGTGCCTGGGCCTAAATGTGTGACAGTGGCCTGTTCCAGTGGTGGGTGACGTGAAGCCTGATTCTCTGCTATGACATGAAGACAGATTCTGTGCTGACATAAGGCCAGATTCTCTGTTACGGGACCTCTCTCCTCTGCCTGGGTGCCGGGGCCTAAATGTGTGACAGTGGCCTGTTCCAGTGGTGGGTGACGTGAAGCCTGATTCTCTGCTATGACATGAAGACAGATTCTGTGCTGACATAAGGCCAGATTCTCTGTTACGGGACCTTTCTCCTCTGTCTGGGTGCCTGGGCCTAAATGTGTGACAGTGGCCTGTTCCAGTGGTGGGTGACATGAAGCCTGATTCTCTGCTATGACATGAAGACAGATTCTGTGCTGACATAAGGCCAGATTCTCTGTTACGGGACCTCTCTCCTCTGCCTGGGTGCCTGGGCCTAAATGTGTGACAGTGGCCTGTTCCAGTGGTTGGTGACGTAAAGCCTGATTCTCTGCTATGACATGAAGACAGATTCTGTGCTGACATAAGGCCAGATTCTCTGTTACGGTACCTCTCTCCTCTGTCTGGGTGCCGGGGCCTAAATATGTGACAGTGGCCTGTTCCAGTGGTGGGTGACGTGAAGCCTGATTCTCTGCTATGACATGAAGACAGATTCTGTGCTGACATAAGGCCAGATTCTCTGTTACGGGACCTCTCTCCTCTGCCTGGGTGCCTGGGCCTCAATATGTGACAGTGGCCTGTTCCAGTGGTGGGTGACGTGAAGCCTGATTCTCTGCTATGACATGAAGACAGATTCTGTGCTGACATAAGGCCAGATTCTCTTTTACGGGACCTCTCTCCTCTGTCTGGGTGCCGGGGCCTAAATATGTGACAGTGGCCTGTTCCAGTGGTGGGTGACGTGAAGCCTGATTCTCTGCTATGACATGAAGACTGATTCTGCGCTGACATGAAGCCAGATTCTCTGCTATGGCATGAAGAGACTGATTCTCTGCTGACGTGAAGCCAGATTCTCTGCTATGGGACCTCTGTCCAATTGATATTGGTTAATTTTATTTTTTTTAATTTTTATTTTAATTCATTTCCCTATCCACATTTGTTTGCAGGGGATTTACCTACATGTTGCTGCCTTTTGCAGCCCTCTAGCTCTTTCCTGGGCTGTTTTACAGCCTTTTTAGTGCCCAAAAGTTCGGGTCCCCATTGACTTCAATGGGGTTCGGGTTCGGGACGAAGTTCGGGTCGGGTTCGGATCCCGAACCCGAACATTTCCGGGAAGTTCGGCCGAACTTCTCGAACCCGAACATCCAGGTGTTCGCTCAACTCTACTTACAGTATCACTAAGCAAGGATGTTTTCTTCTAAAATCCAATATTGACAGAATATTATCTCTGTCAAATATTTAATCCTTATTGTGTGATCATTTACTGAAATACAGTACAGACCAAAAGTTTGGACACACCTTCTCATTCAAAGAGTTTTCTTTATTTTCATGACTATGAAGGCATCAAAACTATGAATTAACACATGTGGAATTATATACATAACAAACAAGTGTGAAACAACTGAAAATATGTCATATTCTAGGTTCTTCAAAATAGCCACCTTTTGCTTTTTGGTTCTCTTTGATTGGGTAGCATGCTGAGCATACAGAAGTGCTCGTACTTTACTAACATGGGGTAGGCACTATAGGCAGGGGAGTACACAGATCTCATAGTGCCCCATAACAGAACTTAGTATGGACCCCCCTTTGCCCCATCCAGTTTCCCAGTACATGTGCATGAAACACACCCAAGCAATGCAGTACCCAAACTAGGACACCCCAAATTTAAGACATTTTAGGACTTTTTAATAAAAAAATATAATAAAAAAGTCGACCTCCCCCTCACCCACTTTATCCAACTTTTACAAGGACTAAACATAACACTCATTCTGAGCACAATATTTCTTGATGTGTTTGCACCAGACATCTGGCATACACACACCAATAAATCTCCTGCTTCCCTTCACACAGTATATTATATAACTGGTTGCCTGCAGCCACCTCTAGGAGGCGATCAGTGCATAGGAACTTTTATAATTACCATTGCTTTCAATGGAAGCTTTAAATAATTTCTTTGCACAGATCTCCCCCTAGTGGTGCCTGAAGGAAAATGCAATGAATCTATGTCAAGAACAGGAGAAGCAGTTCAGTGCTGATCCCCCTCCCCAGTATCAGTCACGTGGGCTGCCGCCACCATCATTAGGCATGAGACCCACATGTAGCTCTCAGGCCACCAGTCAGGCATGACTGACCGAGTGCACATAAACATGATAGTGATATATTAAAGGGGATATAGTTTGCTGTAAAATGGGATAACAGAAAGAAATTATATTGCATATATAATATTATAGAGCAATATAGACATGAAAGCATTCAGATTAAAGAGTTTTTTCGGGAGTAAAATATTGATAGCCTATCTTCAGGATAGGTCATCAATAGCAGATTGGTGAAGGTCCAACTGCTGGCACCACCACTGATCAGCTCTTTGAAGAGGCCACGGCTCACTGTTCTTAGGCCACTAATGTAAAGGTCAGTGGTCACATGGTCTATGTGCAGCTTACTCCCATTCAGTGAAGGTACCAGAGCTGCCATATCAAGGACAGTCACTAGACAGTGTATAGCGCTGTGCTTGGCATGTCGTGTGAAGTCCCTTTCTACAGCTTATATGCGGTTGTGCAGGTAGTCAGACCAGGGCCGCTGATAGAAATCATGGGGCCCCGTACAGCATACATGACGGGGCCCCCTTCAGCTCCACCCCCTGATCCCTCCTTCAGCCACACCCCTGGCCCCGCCCTTGGCCCCTCCCCAGACGCCGCCTTGAAACAACATGCAGATTTGTCTACAAGTGATATTTATGGCGCTGGGGGGTCGTCTGTGAATGGCGCTGTTATGGAGGGGATCTGTGAATGGCACTGTTATGGAGGGGATCTGTGAATGGCACTTTTATGGAGGGGATCTGTGGATGGCACTGTTATGGAGGGGATCTGTGGATGGCACTGTTATGGAGGGGATCTGTGGATGGCACTGTTATGGAGGGGATCTGTGGATGGCACTGTTATGGAGGGGATCTGTGGATGGCACTGTTATGGAGGGGATCTGTGAATGGCACTGTTATGGAGGGGATCTGTGAATGGCACTTTTATGGAGGGGATCTGTGGATGGCACTGTTATGGAGGGGATCTGTGGATGGCACTGTTATGGAGGGGATCTGTGGATGGCACTGTTATGGAGGGGATCTGTGGATGGCACTGTTATGGAGGGGATCTGTGGATGGCACTGTTATGGAGAGGATCTGTGGATGGCACTGTTATGGAGGGGATCTGTGGATGGCACTGTTATGGGGGGATCTGTGGATGGCACTGTTATGGGGGGATCTGTGGATGGCACTATTATAGAGGGGGATCTGTGGATGACACATACCGTATATAGCATCTTATGCTATGTGTCATCCACACATACCCCTCCATAACAGTGCCATTCACAGATACCCTCCATAACAGTGCCATCCACAGATCCCCCCCATAACAGTCATCCACAGATCCCCCCATAACAGTGTCATCCACAGATCCCCCCCATAACAGTGTCATCCACAGATCCCCCTCCATAATGGTGCCATCCACAGATCCCCCCCATAAGTGTCATCCACAGACCCCCCCGGCCCCCCCCATAAGTGTCATCCACATGACAGACCCCCCCCCCCATAACAGTGCCATTAACGGATCCCCCGCCCTCCCTATAACAGTGCCGTCATGACGTCATCCATATAGATCCCCCCCCGCCACTCACAGTAGTATACATTAATAAATCGGTGCAGCCGTGCAGGCTGCAGACAGTAACTTTAATTTTAGCACAGGCACAGCGCTCATCTCTTTACTAAAATACTACCTTACATTCAGCTCCTGCCTCCTCCCTCCACCCTCCAGCCTCCAGTAACAAGTGCGGGCGGCAGCGCTCACTCACTGACGTCACGCGCCTGCGCCGCCTAGTGGGAGGAGCAGGCGTGTGACGTCAGTGAGTGAGCGCCGCCCCCACACTGCCTGCTGTTACTGGAGCCAGCCCACTGACAGCAAAAAAATTAAAATGGCTCGGGAGTCGGCAGCCCGGGCCCCCCTGCCAGCCGGGCCCGGTACAACTGGGCCAGCTGTACTGGCCTATCAGCGGCCCTGAGTCAGACCTCCACTGGTGAGATATTATCGACCTATTTTGATTATAGGCCAACCATATTGTACTCCCTTTAGTATATTACAATTAAAAAAGCAGCCCAAAACCAAGCTGAATTACCAGCACATAGACTGTAGAGTCTTTGTCCTTTCACAGGCATCTATGATACATTCAGGAGCCTCTGAGCACAGTTCAAGCAATGTGATGTTGGCCTAAGATATGAAAACAACCTGAGGGCAGATGTTTCTCTGTTGTTCAGCTCCTAAAATATATTGTGACACATGGGACTCGCTCTTACAACATATTCTGGTAATCAGATGCAAATGGCTGATCCCTTATGTTCTGTTATTCTAAGTATCATGGGCTATTTCTGCCCAATGCTAATCATTATAATGTATTTTACATCACAGAAAGGATTTTGTATCTGAAGGAAAAAACTACCGTAATAATTTGATCTCCACTTGACAGAGATCGATTCACTCGGAATAAAACCAGCATCAGTTCCAGTGTTTTAACTGAATACGTTTTATTAAAAGGAAATGGAAACCAATATACTGCAAATTCTTCTAACATGAATTCTACTCCCTGAAAGTGACTTTATCATTACTATTAGAGATGAGCGAATTTCTCAAAAATTTGATTCGGTCAGTTCGCCAAAAGATTCTGAAAAGATTCGATTCGATCTGAATTTATTTGCGGCGAATCACGATAAAAAACTGCTATTTCCTGGCTGCAGAGAGCCTTTATAGTGGTGTAGAACACTGTGTCTTGCAGTAACACGCATAGTGAGTCTGCTGTGGTAGTGAAACAATATTGTGAGTCAATATGACATGCAGATGACAGGCGTCTCTCTTAGAATCACTGCACACTTCACTTATTTGGGCAGTTACGGGGCGTAAACTGACCAAATAACTCAAGTGTGAACTCAGCCTTATTGGTGGATGTCAGCGCCAAGAAGAAGCGCACTCCTTTTACACTATCGGCAGCTGATTCCACATAGATGTCTACAGACCATGTTCTATTAAAGCTTATACAAGTAGAGCCCCCCGACAGAGTGGAGAGGGTGTCAGCAGTAAGTTTGTGTTGACGTCTCTGATTATTTTGCCCTTCCTCTGATCCGTCAGAACAATACCCCCCAAAAAACGCTGTAGCACAATGTTATTTCAGTGCTGAACGGCAATTAAGAAAATATATTTTTCAGATTAATAAACTCCCCCGCAAAAAAAAAAAATCACAATTTACCGCAGAAGGTCAATTAAGACGTATTCTTTTTCCTTTTTCTATACTCCAAAAAAATAAATATAACAATCACAATTTACCGCCGAACGGCTAATGGGACGTACGGATATTTTCTTTTTCAACACCACGTAAATGACTGTAGTACAATGTAACTTCACCGCTGAATGCCAATTATGACATATATTTTCTCATTTTTTTCCCTATTTCTACACCTCAAAAAATAAATATAACAATCACAATTCACCGCAGAACGGCTAATGGGACATACGTATATTTCCTTTTTTTACACCATGTAAATGGCCGTAGTACAATGTAACTTCACCGCTGAATGCCAATTATGATATATATTTTCTCCTATTTCTTTCCTATTTCTACACCGCCCAAAAAAATAACAATCACAATTCACCACAGAACGGGTGTAGTACACCACGTATATGGCTGTAGTACAATGTAACTTTACCTGTCACGGATGTAGTAGGGGAGAACACCAAAAGACAACAAGACGGAAGGGAAAAGACACTAGGGCTCTAATGATATATATACACTGCGTGCAGAATTATTAGGCAAATGAGTATTTTGACCACATCATCCTCTTTATGCATGTTGTCTTACTCCAAGCTGTATAGGCTCGAAAGCCTACTACCAATTAAGCATATTAGGTGATGTGCATCTCTGTAATGAGAAGGGGTGTGGTCTAATGACATCAACACCCTATATTAGGTGTGCATAATTATTAGGCAACTTCCTTTCCTTTGGCAAAATGGGTCAAAAGAAGGACTTGACAGGCTCAGAAAAGTCAAAAATAGTGAGATATCTTGCAGAGGGATGCAGCACTCTTAAAATTGCAAAGCTTCTGAAGCGTGATCATCGAACAATCAAGCGTTTCATTCAAAATAGTCAACAGGGTCGCAAGAAGCGTGTGGAAAAACAAAGGCGCAAAATAACTGCCCATGAACTGAGAAAAGTCAAGCGTGCAGCTGCCAAGATGCCACTTGCCACCAGTTTGGCCATATTTCAGAGCTGCAACATCACTGGAGTGCCCAAAAGCACAAGGTGTGCAATACTCAGAGACATGGCCAATGTAAGAAAGGCTGAAAGACGACCACCACTGAACAAGACACACAAGCTGAAACGTCAAGACTGGGCCAAGAAATATCTCAAAACTGATTTTTCTAAGGTTTTATGGACTGATGAAATGAGAGTGAGTCTTGATGGGCCAGATGGATGGGCCCGTGGCTGGATTGGTAAAGGGCAGAGAGCTCCAGTCCGACTCAGACGCCAGCAAGGTGGAGGTGGAGTACTGGTTTGGGCTGGTATCATCAAAGATGAGCTTGTGGGGCTTTTTCGGGTTGAGGATGGAGTCAAGCTCAACTCCCAGTCCTACTGCCAGTTTCTGGAAGACACCTTCTTCAAGCAGTGGTACAGGAAGAAGTCTGCATCCTTCAAGAAAAACATGATTTTCATGCAGGACAATGCTCCATCACACGCGTCCAAGTACTCCACAGCGTGGCTGGCAAGAAAGGGTATAAAAGAAGAAAATCTAATGACATGGCCTCCTTGTTCACCTGATCTGAACCCCATTGAGAACCTGTGGTCCATCATCAAATGTGAGATTTACAAGGAGGGAAAACAGTACACCTCTCTGAACAGTGTCTGGGAGGCTGTGTTTGCTGCTGCACGCAATGTTGATGGTGGACAGATCAAAACACTGACAGAATCCATGGATGGCAGGCTTTTGAGTGTCCTTGCAAAGAAAGGTGGCTATATTGGTCACTGATTTGTTTTTGTTTTGTTTTTAAATGTCAGAAATGTATATTTGTGAATGTTGAGATGTTATATTGGTTTCACTGGTAAAAATAAATAATTGAAATGGGTATATATTTGTTTTTTGTTAAGTTGCCTAATAATTATGCACAGTAATAGTCACCTGCACACACAGATATCCCCCTAAAATAGCTAAAACTAAAAACAAACTAAAAACTACTTCCAAAAATATTCAGCTTTGATATTAATGAGTTTTTTGGGTTCATTGAGAACATGGTTGTTGTTCAATAATAAAATTAATCCTCAAAAATACAACTTGCCTAATAATTCTGCACTCCCTGTATATATATATATATATATATATATATATACTGTATTTATATTGTTATTTTTTTCCCTATTAATACACCCCCCAAAAAAAAGTAAAACAATGCAAAATCAACGCAGAACGGCTAATCGGACGTACGTCTCTATCCTATTAATACACCCCGTAAATGGCTGTAGTACAATGTAAGTTCACCGCTGAACGGAAATTATAACATATATTTTTAACTTTTTTTCCCTATTAATACACCCCCCAAAAAAAATTCTATAATGTCAAATCAAAGCAGAACAGCTAATGGGACGTACGTATCTTTCCTATTAATACATCCCGTAAATGGCTGTAGTACAATGTAACTTCACCGCTGAACGGCACTTATGACATATATTTTTTATTTATTTTTTCCAATTAATACCCCCCCCCAAAAAAAGTAAAACAATGTAAAATCAACGCAGAAAGTCTAATAGGACGTACATATCTATCCTATTAATACACCCCGTAAATGGCTGTATCACAGAACTTGCACCCCAATTACAAGCAACCTAAAAGCAATTTGGATCCCCAGTAGGTGCAGCAAGGTGTAATAGAATTGCTCCTATTACCCAGGCTGTATTGCACCCTGTTCTCCCTATAGTGTAGATGATGCCTTCCTATGCTTTCCCTACACCTTTAGGAAAAAATGTGATTCGTTACCACAAAGCGTGAGGAAATTCAGATTCGGTGAGAATCGAATTTTTCCTGAAATTCGTATCAAATTCCACTTCATCAACTTCGATTCGCTCATCTCTAATTACTATGATTATATGATAATGCACAAAGCAAGCCTGATGGAAATACTTAGTATGTATTTCATGTATATGGAGCAATTCTCTGCATGACATCACAAGTGAATGGTTTAGATGAGTAGTTTACAGAAAAACAGTGAGAATATTTTGCGCCAACGTTTTAGCATTGGGTAAACCAGGGAAAGTACGAATGAGCCATCTTGCTAAAACGGTCCACCACCACCAGGATCACCGACTTCCCTGAGGAACGAGGAAGATCCGTGATAAAGTCCATGGACAGGTGTGTCCAAGGACGGAAGGTATGGGTAACAGGAGAAGGGAACCTGAAGGCCGTGAACGAGGGACCTTAGCGCTGAGCGCACGTCTCACAAGCAGCCACAAAACCCTCCACCGACTTACGAAGAGCCGGCCACCAAAATCTCCGAGCAATGAGATCTACCGTGGCTCTACTCCCGAGGTGACCAGCAAGAACCGTATCATGATGCTCCTTAAAGAGTTTGTGACGTAGCTCAGGAGGCACGAACAACTTCCCAGAAGGACAACGGGCAGGTGCCTCAGTCTGGGCAGCCTGGACCTCGGCCTCCAAATCGGAATATAGAGCAGAAACAACTACCCCCCTCCACCAAAATGGGACCCGGGTCCTCGGAGTTTCCTCCTCCCGGAAAACAGCGAGAGAGAGCATCAGCCTTCACATTTTTTATCCCAGGTCGGAATGTAACAACAAAATTGAATCTGGAGAAGAACAGAGACCATCTGGCCTGTCTCGGATTCATACGCCTGGCCGACTCCAAGTATGCCAGATTCTTATGGTCGGTAAAAACGGTGATAGGGTGCCTGGCCCCCTCCAACCAATGGCGCCATTCCTCGAAAGCCAACTTGATGGCAACAACTCCCTATCTCCCACATCATAGTTTCTCTCTGCCGGGGAGAGTTTTTTAGAGAAAAAGGCACAGGGTCGCCATTTGGCAGGAGAAGGGCCCTGGGACAGAACCGCACCCACCACCCACCTCGGAAGCATCCACCTCAACAATAAAAGGTAAGGAACATCGGGATGCACCAAGACGGGAGCAGACGCAAAACTCTCTTTAATCTTAGAAAAGGCTGGCAAGCGCCTCCTCCGACCAAGAGGAAAAATCCGCCCCCTTTTTTGTCATGTCAGTAAGGGGTTTGGACAACAGAGGAATAATTCAAAATGAATTTTCTGTAATAGTTCGCAAAACCCAGAAAGCGCATCAATGCCTTCTGATTCTCAGGAAGCTCCCACTCAAGTACAGCACGGACCTCTCCGGATCCATGCGAAAACCAGAAGCAGAGAGGAGAAAACCCAGAAATTGAATCTCCGATACCATAAAAAGACATTTTCTCCAATTTATTTTCCCGCAGAATCTGCAGAACCTGAAAAGATGATTCTGATGGGTCTGAACATCAGGGGAAAAAATCAAAATATCATCAAGATACACCAATACAAATTTCCCCATTAAATGGTAGAAAAATACTATTAACAAAATGCTAAAAGACGGCCGGAGCATTCATCAGGCGAAAGGCATAACGAGATTCTCGAAATGCCCGTTAGGGGTATTAAAGGCCGTTTTCCATTCATCCCCCTCTCTGACCCTGACCATGTTGTACGCACCTCTCAAATCCAATTTGGAAAACACCTTGGCCCCAACAATTTGGTTGAAGAGTGTCCGGGATCAGAGGAAGGGGATAGGGATCGCGAATCGTGATACGGTTCAGCTCCTAAAATCTAGGCAAGGTCTCAGAGAGCCATCTTTTTTTTTAACAAAAAAAAAATCCGCGGCCACAGGTGACTTTGAGGGACGATATGCCCCTTCTCGAGACTCTCGGAGATATAAGTTCGCATTGCGATTCTTTCCGGTTGTGAGAGATTGTAGAGGCGTGCTTTTGGCAGCTTGGCGCCGGGAATGAGGTTAATGGGACAGTCAAACTCCCGGTGAGGACGGTAGCTCCTGAACACCGCTCTCGGAAAACACGTCCGAGAAATCAGAGAGAAATGATGGCACAGTTTTAGTAGACACCTCTGCAAAAGTCACTGTGAGACAATTCTCTCTACAAAAGTCACTCCACTCATTATTTGCTTCCTTGCCAATCAATAGTGGGGTTATGTCTAGTGAGCCAGGGTAACCCCAAAACTAGAGGAGAAGGCAATCCGTTAAGGACAAAACAAGATATATCCTCCACATGAGTGTCACCTACAGCAAGCCGGATATTGTGAACAATGCCTTCAGAGATCTCTGTGAGAGTGGAGCAGGAGTCAATAGCAAAAACAGGTATATCCTTTTCTAATGTGCAAACCTGAAAACCATGCATGGCTACAATTTGAGTGTCAATAAGATTGACGGCCCGCTCCACTATCGACAAATAATCTCAACAGAAATGACTTTGCTCTCTAGCGCCACCCTGGCAGACAGGAGAAAAGGGAACTGCAGGTCAGAGGAAAAGCATCAATTCCTACATCACTTTGCCCAAAGTAGCAGATGAAGCAGAATTTGATGATTTACCTTTTGAGGTTTTTCTCTTATTATCGCTCTTAGTACAGTTCAAGAATCTCCTATAGGGACAAACATTGCCAAATGACCTATGCCCCCACAACAAAAACACACCATACTCTGAGGACTAAATCCTCTTTTATCAGGGGCAAGTCGACCTAGCTGCATGGGCCTCCTCAGAGGGGAGCGAGAGGAAGGATGAGGCCCCTGCACACTGAATGAGTCCGCACCACTGCCCCTAGACTGACAATGGCTGGACAGAGAGGTCTCGTTTCTTTCTCTTAGACGCCTGTCAAGCGTACCCGCCAATGACATGGCAGGACTCTAAGGTCGTTGGTCTCTCATGGAAAGCAAACGCATCTTTCAATCTCTCTGAGAGACCATGACAGAACTGACTCCGGAGGCAGCATCATTCCAACCCGAATCAGCTGCCATCTCCGAAATTCAGAACAATAAAGCTCCGCAGACAGTTTGTTCTGGCATAAAACACGTAAGTTAGATTCGGCCAGAGCAACACGATCGGGTCATCATAAATCTGCCCCAGGGCCAAAAAAATCTTTCCACGGATCAAAGGGAGGGATCCCCTGATGGCAGCGAAAAAGCCCAAGTCTGAGCATTACCCCTGAGCAGGGAGATGGACAATCCTCACCCTCTGCTCCTCCTTACCAGAGGAGTGGGGACACAAGCAAAAATGGAGTTTGCATGCTCTCTGAAGCGAACAAAATTCTCACTGCCCCCGGAGAACATTTCCGGAAGTGAGACCTTTGGCTCGCAAACAGTACTCCATGAGCCGGAGCAGAGCCCAATGCTTGAAGCTGAGTCATAGATTGACGGAGATCCGCTACTTCCAAAGAAAGACCCTGCATGCGGTCAACCAGGCCAGAAAGCGGATCCATGTCAAAAAAGGACGGTTTTGGTGGATTATAATGTCACGGCTGTATGTGAGCAACAATAGTATACACAGTAAAGAGCTACTGACCGGACCCAAACTAGGGAGGATAAAGGGTGACCCCTGTCAGACCCTCAAAGCTCTCCCTATTCTGCTAAAGCACATGCCCGGATCCAAATGGCGGAACGAGGCATGCCCAAGTGCCTAAGACTGATGACCACTGTAACCCCTACAATAGTGGAAGGGGCACGGCCACCGGTGCCCTACTCAGTATATGGAGGGAACCGTGGCCACCTCAGATAGAGTCAGAAAATAATCAGGTACACAACAATGTCTGTACACTTAGCTGAAGGTGTTGCAGCCGCAGAGAAGACGGATCCAAGGACAGCTGGCAATATCCGGAGTGCTTGCTGCAGCAGAACACAGGTCCAGTGAACTGATAGCTACAAGTGAAGATACTAAAGCAAGAGCTACAACTGAAATGAGAACTATAATCCACGCCCTACAATAGGAGGAGGGGTGATATAAAGAGAGGGAAATCAAACGCATGAGGAACAGCTGGGAGGAAGGAAACCAAAAGTAAACAGAGCAGTGAGAACTCCTCCCAGCTCTAGTAGTGACATCATCACAGGGGTGGAGAAACAGAGCTGTGAGAACGTCCCAAAGCTCTGGTAGTGACAATATGTCATTGTAACTTGAAATTCATCTTTGAAGTACAGGGTGGGCCATTTATATGGTTACACCTTAATAAAATGGGAATGGTTGGTGATATTAACTTCCTGTTTGTGGCACATTAGTATATGTGAGGGGGGAAACCTTTCAAGATGCGTGGTGGCCATGGCGGCCATTTTGAAGTCGGCCATTTTGAATCCAACTTTTGTTTTTTCAATAGGAAGAGGGTCATGTGACACATCAAACTTATTGGGAAATTCACAAAAATTGGTGTGCTTGGTTTTAACGTAACTTTATTCTTTCATGAGTTATTTACAATTTTCTGACCACTTATAAAATGTGTTCAATGTGCTGCCCATTGTGTTGGATTGTCAATGCAACCCTCTTCTCCCACTCTTCACACACCGATAGCAACACCGCAGGAGAAATGCTAGCACAGGCTTCCAGTATCCGTAGTTTCAGGTGCTGCACATATCGTACCTTCACAGCATAGACAATTGCCTTCAGATGACCCCAAAGATAAAAGTCTAAGGGGGTCAGATCGGGAGACCTTGGGGGCCATTCAACTGGCCCACGACGACCAATCCACTTTCCAGGAAACTGTTCATCTAGGAATGCTCGGACCTGACACCCATAATGTGGTGGTGCACCATCTTGCTGGAAAAACTCAGGGAACGTGCCAGCTTCAGTGCATAAAGAGGGAAACACATCATCATGTAGCAATTTCGCATATCCAGTGACCTCCTTAGACTTTTATCTTTGGGGTCATCTGAAGGCAATTGTCTATGCTGTGAAGATACGAGATGTGCAGCACCTGAAACTACGGATACTGGAAGCCTGTGCTAGCATTTCTCCTGTGGTGTTGCTATCAGTGTGTGAAGAGTGGGAGAAGAGGGTTGCATTGACAATCCAACACAATGTGCAGCACATTGAACACATTTTATAAGTGGTCAGAAACTTGTAAATAACTCATGAAAGAATAAAGTTACGTTAAAACCAAGGACACGATTGTCCCAATAAGTTTGATGTGTCACATGACCCTCTTCCTATTGAAAAAACAAAAGTTGGATTCAAATGGCCGACTTCAAAATGGCCGCCATGGTCACCACCCATCTTGAAAAGTTTCCCCCCTCACATATACTAAAGTTAACAGGAAGTTAATATCACCAACCATTCCCATTTTATTAAGGTGTATCCATATAAATGGCCCACCCTGTATAATTCCAATCAGAATTATCACTAAGGCAGCCCTTTAAAGTGCCACTAAAATGTAACTTGTAACAATATTTTCTAAAAACAAAGTTACTTTGTATCAAAAATGTGTAAAATAAACAATAAACTTGGTTCCGCTGGTTAGAGAACAGAAGGGAGTGATCTAGGAGGGAAAAAGATGTATTTACAGCTGGCCATACTCATGTGGGCAGTGCCAGCCACACACTCATTCGGTTGATAGCTATCTTTCCCAAGAATGTACTAAAAGGGGAGAGGGGAGAAAGCTGCTGCCAGACACTTCACTTGTCTCTTCAAGAGCAAAAAGATTAAGAAATCCAACATGCCAATCCTTATCTCCCCCATACATCATCCATTGTCACAGATCTAATATGTATGGCCAGCAAAATGGTCCTGAAACGAATCCCTCAGTTGACTCTCTCTAACTGATAATTAGACTAGTGCCCTGAAAAGTGAGACCCAACTCAGCAGACCTGGCCCTCTCTAAGCCTTGGTGATTTTTTCCTACACATTTCATCTATGACTCATCAGGGGGAAAAAGAAGTGAAGGCATTTAGAGAGTATATTAATGGTTGAAGGGGTTGTCCCAGTGTTTCATACTGAAGACAAATCCTCAGTATCTTATTGATCGGGGTTTGACACCCGGGGCCCCTGCCGATTACGTGATTGAGAAGGCACCAGCACTAGCAGTAGCTGTTTGGAAAGACTGCAGTGCTTCATGAATGCTGTGGCCTCCTCCTAGGCCAGTGACATCACATTCATTGGTCACATGGCCTAAGCCAGCTCAGTCCCATCCAAGTGATACCAAGCACAGTTGCCATTGAATGGACAGCGCTGTGCTTTTTAAGCTTTCAGAAGGTCACGGTGCTCACCAGAACTTTGTAGACTCTTCAGACAACTGATCGCTGGGGGTGCCTGGTGTTGCATCCCCACCAATCACATGCTGATGACCTAACCTGAGGATTAAACACTCGGACAACTTCTTTAAATTTGAAAAGAACATGTCTGGGTGGCCGTCTGGACCAGCAGCATCACATTGCTAAAGGGAACAGGTCAGGTTCTTTAGGCTGCCCTTTCTGAGGTCAGGAAAAAGTGAATTTCACAAAAGGCAGCAAGTGCTAAAGGCCCTCTATCCACAGATTGACAGGTTTCTCTCTGGGAATAGAGAGAAACCTGTCAATTAGAGAGAGCAGTATAAATGACCAGATTGGTAAATCCAGAGACTAATCACAGATCAGTTAGTTTTTGATGTTTCTTTTATTTGCTAAATCTGTATCATAATCACCTAAGCCACACTATTGTGAATTGGTTGTCTAGACTTGCATACTAAAAGGGAAATAAAACGATGAAACCTGGACTTTTGCAAGCCTGAATCTCAGTTCAAGCATTAATTATCCTTTAATATCCTCTGCAGAGAACAATTCAGTTTCACATAAAATTCCCTCATTCGGAATGTTTTACCATCTGCAGAAAAAGAACCTTGCGCACCCAGGATTGTGTAACAACAGTAGCAAATCACTCATATGCAGCAGGTTATATAGCAATCCCCTTGTGCTGAGCTAACATTACCTGTTGCCTTGGTTTTATTGACAATACTGATTTTATATTAGGAGGATGCTTTAGGTGTTCAGCCATTTTGCTTACACAATACTAAGACTAGGAATTATTCTTCATTGCCTGTACAGGTTTGGAAGGGGGGTTAGGAAGGCCCCACTCCTGGGCAGACCTGCGGAGGGAAACATACTTGCTTCCCAACACTGCCTTTCGACAGGGCCGTAGATAATTTTTTTTCCTAGGGGGGGGGGGGTTCAGCTTTCTCGAATTATAAGAGTCATCATCCACATCCACAGATATCTCCCCCCCCCCATAACAGTGTCCCTGACAGTGTCCCTATTGTAAGACGGACCCGCCGTTCCTTATGTAAGTGACTAAGTGAGCTACTTGTGCAAAGTATATGTACTACTACTATCTAATAATCTATCACTAACTTACTGGGACTGGGACTGTCAGGACTCCAGATAGGCTCCAGGCTGGCTCCCGCTCTTCAAACAGTTAAACTAGGCGGCCGGCGGCAGCGTAACGTGACGTCACTCACTACGTCAGGCCGCAGGCGCATGCTCCTCCCACTTTATTAATGAAGGCGGAGCAGGCGCGTGACGTCGGAGTGAGTGACGTTACGTGGCCGGCCGCGGGGAGACGGAGTCACGGAGGCGGAGCACAGGAGCAGTGGGGGTGGACTGAATACACTGTCTACAGTATGTGTCTTTGTGTCATAGTTACCATCTGTGCGGTCGCCGGTCGGACAGCAGTGCGGGGCTGGCAGGCGGCAGTGCAGGAGGCGGAGCACAGGGGTGTGATTAGGGTGTGCCCAGGCACACCCGGCACACCCCGTGCGCACGCCTATGCTGCCCGCCCTGCAGCCTCCATCACCTCTCTGTGTGCCGCACTGCCCGCACCGCTATTGCAGGCAGCGGCACGCCCGGGCCGTTCTCTGGCAGGTTAGGAGGACAGACACTCTGCCTATCCCCCCCCCCCTTATCTACGCCCCTGCCTTTCGACTACTGCGCTCTCTGGCCTTGGCTGCTCCATTCGGGTCTGTGCCGGGTGTGCCTGGGCACACCCTAATCAAGCCGACTTGAGGTTTACAATGTGCGGCACTGCAGGCAGCAGAGCAATACAGCTGATGCCTGAAATCTCCAATAACAGAGCTCTGTACATTACAAAGCTCTGTTATAAGGGAGGAGGCTGCTGATTGGCCAGTATCAGCTGGCTGCCCTGCTATTGGCTGAACCTCTCACATCCCCTTCTCTCGGGAGCTGAACACAGCAGCAGTAGCTTCCTTTTCAGCTATTATGAAATCAGGACGCGCGCCGCCCCTGCTGCTGATGAAGTGCCAGGGACAGCATAGGAATGGAGCCATCACCATGTGCCCAGGTGAAGTGCCCATGTGAAGTGTCCTGCAGGCTTCTATCTACTGCTGGTGGGAGCTCAATGTGGAGCTTTATGAATGGAAAAACTAATAGCCAAGACAGAGGCTAAAAAAAACTGCTTCTGACCCTTATGTTAAAACATAACTTTCATTTGATTGCTTTAACACCTAATGGAAAAAAATCATTTTAAAAAGCTGCTGTTTCTCTAGATGACCTTATAGTAGTGGTAATAGAGTCTCAGGGGTCTATAAAAGCAGCTACACTAATTTTACAGACCTTTGAGACTCTATTAACACACTATTAACATAAGGTCATCTAGAGAAAAAGCAGGTTTTTTTAATTCATTTTTTTTTTTTTTTTCCGTTTAGGTGTTAGATCAATCTAATGAAAGTTATGTTTTAACACCTAAAGGAATTATTTTTTTTTAAACCTACTGTTTCTTTAGATGACCTTATGTTGATAGTAGTGTTAATAGAGTCTCAAAGGTTTGCAAAATAGTGTAGCTGCTTTTATAGACCCCTGAGACTCTATTAACACTACTATCAACATAATGTCATCTAGAGAAACAGCAGCTTTTTTTTAAAAAATATTTTTTCCTTTAGGTATTAGAGCAATCAAATGAAAGTTATGTTTTAACATAAGGGTCAGCCTTAATAACATAAGGGTCAGAAACAGGGTTTTGTTTAGCCTCTTGGTTATTAGTTTTTCTATGTAAGTTCTCTGGATCAATGAGATTTTTTCCCCCGTATGGTTTTATATGGAGAGCAATGTCCAGTGATAACAGAGAGGACTATACTGTATATTGTATGGGATGGGGCAGGATTATACTGTATTGTATGGGATGGCGCAGTGGTTTTTATGCTCTTTGATGTGACAATTATCTTAGGTTTTCCTATCGCTCACCTTTGATGGCGCTGTGCCCAGCTCTGAGCCGATCCCGCTCAGCAGCTGCCAAGGCTTAGAGGAAACACTGGTTCTGTCACCCCCTGCTGCACTTTTTCGCCCCATAAGATGCATTTTTTCCCCCAAAGGTGGGGGAAAAATGCCCCTGCGTCTTATGGGGCGAATACTAATCAAGTTATTAGTACCAGAGGGCCAGGAAGCGCTATACTCACCTCTTCCTGGTCCTCATGCGCTCCACTGTGAAGGCTGCGCACAGTGTGAGGCCGCGCTGTGACCTCACACTGTGCGTGCCCACACAGCATACTGTACAAGAGGATTACCGAGCGCGAGCAGTGAGGAGCAGCAGCGTCCGGAGCAGGAAAGTGTTTGTTTTTTTAATTTTATATGGGGCACGGGGATTGATATGAGGCACTGGGGCTCTTATCTGAGGTCTGATTGGGGGTCATTCACATTGGGGTCTGATCTGAGGTCTTATTGGGGTCTTATTGACATTGGGGGTCTGATTGGTGGTCTGACCTGAGGTGTAATGAATTTTTTTTTTCTTATTGTCCCTCTCTAAAACCTTATAGGGCGAATAGAGCGTCTTATAGGGCGAAAAATACGGTAAGTTTAAAATGATTTCTTCTCCCTTCATTATATTGATAGTGCAGGTCTGTATGTATACAGAGTGTATTTGTGTATATGTGTGTGTATACAATATATAATATATATAATACATACACAGGTACGTGCGCTGCGTCAGTGTTTGTGCTTTAGGGTGCACTGCTCCCCTTGTGTCATGTCAAATTGTCACGTGGGGAAAAGGGAGGTAGTAACCACTGCAGGCATCAATTAACTACAGCGGCATTAAAGCAGAAGTTTACATTGAGGGACCCAAGTGGATCAGTGGAGGTCTGAAAGCCAGAGTCGGAAAGCACGAAGGATGCTTCTATTCGCAGGTCTGTCAAGGAGGGACATCTTTAAACTGACTCAAGTAAAACTTTTTGGCTCTGTTGCCTCATGTCACAGCTAAAGAAAATGTTCTTCATATCCTGATTTTAAATCCAATTTTGAAATCACGCCATTTTGAAGTACACTACTAGGAAGTTAGGGTCTATTAAATAGAGTCTGTCAGCAGTTTTGACCATGCTAAACTGTTGACTGCACTATGTAGAGGCTGGGAAGTACAAATATACATATTATGGAGCTTTTAACATCAGGAGTAGTGAGAACATGAGATTTTATTCTGCCAGCTCCTCAAATGCCCAGGGCAGGGCTTCAATGTGATGTTCTCTCTGCACTGATCTGCTGCACAGCCCCTCCCCTTTGCTGTGAGTGACAGCTGTAGCATCCAACCAGGAAACCAGTACATCTGTCACTCAGAGCAGAGGGGAGAGGATGTGAAACAGCCCATGAAAATAAAAGAGAGTACTTCACAATGAAGTCCTGCCTCCGGTGCACTTGAGAGAGCAGAATCTGGCATTATAAAACTTCATATTTATACTACTTCTGATGGTAAAAGCTCCACAAAAGGTATATTTGTGCTTCTCTCTTCTGTTCATTCCTAGTGATATAAGCAGTTCAGCACGGCCAAAACTGCTGACAGACTCCCTTTAACACTGCATGTGCGGTGTCCATTGGAGGTATACATCAAATGGATTTCCATGTTAGCAAAGAATATACATTTTTTCCACTGGTTCAAAAGAGAACTCATTAGGTATCCATTGGATGAATGGGGTCATATGGATATATTACTGGTGCATATGCCAAATGGACACTACAAACGCATTATTAATTCAGCCTAATATAAAACCATAGCCTTACAATTGTGTATTGTGAATTGCTGGGTGCTAGCAGCTCCCCTGTCTGCAACCTTTTCTCCTTTGAGTCACAGAGATAACTGTGAGTGACCGAGTGCCATGTAATGTTCACCAATATATTTCTAAGAACAGAACACAACCACTTAGGGCCAGTTGCACAGCCTAGCCATTCAAATGATAGCCTTATTACAGTGTTTTACCAGCCATGAAGCATTGCGCCATTGCAGAAATCAAGAATTAGGATTCAGTCATCAGGTTTAGCTCCATTTTCAGCACTCTCACCTCAGTTTGAACCATGTGTACACGGTGAACCCGTAGATCGTACACTGCTCCGTAAATATCCACAGAGTCTGTTGTGTCCACTTGTTGTAGGATTCTGTCCAAAGCAATGAATGTCCCTGTCCTGCCAACTCCAGCACTGAAAACACACAGAAAAGCAGAGCTCTGTACTTCTGAATTTGGGCCAATAATTACAATAATTGAAGATTCTCTGGAGTCTGTATTATCAAAGCACGTCAGCAAGACAAATACCATTTTCTGAGGTTGGATATATTTTTGAGGTTGCATACATTTTTTTCATGATTTCATGCCCGAACCATAAAAAGGAAAAGGCATCTATCAAAGCAATAAGCAAGTCTAACTGGAGGACAGCCACTGACAACATATGCTATACATTTCTGATAAGTCAGAGACCTACCTTTTGAGAGAAAGAGAGTGCCATCACCCTCATTTAGCTGGTGAAGGTGGCCTTAAAGGGAACTTGTCATCAGAAAAATGCAGTGCATTCTGTATGCGGCATGTTATCAGGGGCGCACCACCAATCAAGCCAGGTGAGGCGATCCCCTCAGGCAGCACCAGGAAGGGGCAAAAAGGGGGCAGCAGAAGGGCCATGGGCCGTTTCAGTTTTCGCCTCAGGCAGCAGAAGAAATACTGTATCTACAGTATATATATATATATATATATATATATACATTTTTCTAATTTTTGTTCTGTACATTACCACAATGGATTTTGAACAAAACAATTCAGATGCAGGTGAAGTTCAGACTTTCAGCTTTAATTCAGTGGGCTGAACAAAATGATTGCATAAAAATGTGAGGAACTAAAGCATTTTTTAACTCAATCCCTTCATTTCAGAGGCTCAAAAGTAATCGGACAAAATAAATAATTGTAAATAAAATGTTAATTTCTAATACTTGGTTGAAAACCCTTTGTTGGCAATGACTGCCTGAAGTCTTGAACTCATGGACATCACCAGACGCTGTGTTTGCTCCTTTTTAATGCTCTGCCAGGCCTTTACTGCAGCGGTTTTCAGTTGCTGTTTGTTTGTGGGTCTTTCTGCCTGAAGTTTAGTCTTTACCAAGTGAAATATTGGGTTCAGATCAGGTGACTGACTTGGCCATTCAAGAATATTCCACTACTTTGCTTTAATAAACTCCTGGGTTGCTTTGGCTTTATGTTTTGGGTCATTGTCCATCTGTATTATGAAACACCGACCAATCAGTTGGGCTGCATTTGAGCACACAGTATGTCTCTGAAAACCCCAGAATTCATCTGGCTGCTTCTGTCCTGTGTCACATCATCAATAAACACTAGGAACCCAGTGCCACTGGCAGCCATGCATGCCCAAGCCATCACATTGCCTCCGCCGTGTTTTACAGATGATGGGGTATGCTTCGGATCATGAGCTGTACCATGCCTTCGCCATGCTTTTATCTTTCTATCATTCTAGTAGAGGTTGATCTTGGTTTCATCTGTCCAAAGAATGTTCTTCCAGAAGTGTGCTGGTTTTTTAAGATTTTTTTTTGTGAAGTCCAATCTAGCCTTCTTATTCTTGAGGCTTATGAGTGGCTTGCACCGTGCAGTGAACCTTCTGTATTTACTTTCATGCAGTCTTCTCTTTATGGTAGATTTGGATATTGATACGCCTATATCCTGGAGAGTGTTGTTCACTTGGTTGGCTGTTGTGAAGGGGTTTCTCTTCACCATGGTAATTATTCTGCGATTATCCACCACTGTTGTCTTCCGTGGGCGTCCAGGTCTTTTTGCATTGTTGAGGTCGCCAGTGCTTTCTTTCTCAGAATGTACCAAACTGTAGATTTTGCCACTCCTAATAGTGTAGCAATATCTCGGATGGTTTTTTTCTGTTTTTGCAGATGAAGGATGGCTTGTTCCACCTTCACGGAGAGCTCCTTTGACCGCATGTTTACTTCTCAGCAAAATTTTCAAAATGCAAGCACCACACCTCAAATCAACTCTAGGCCTTTTATGTGCTTAATGGAGAACAAAATAGTGAAGGAATTGCCCACACCTGCCCACGAAACAGCCTTTGAGTCAATTGTCCAAATACTTTTGGTCCCCTTAAAAACAGGGTGCCACATGTAAAGGAGCTGAAACTCCTAAACCCTTCATCCAATTTTAATGTGGATACCCTCAAATGAAAGCTAAAAGTCTGGACTTTATGTCCATGTCCATTATATAGGGCCAGGGGCTATTCATAGTATTCAGTATCTTGGGCAGACTAGATGGGCCAAATGGTTCTTATCTGCCGACACATTCTATAAATACACTGCTCAAAAAAATAAAGGGAACACTTAAAGAACACAATGTAACTCCAAGTCAATCACACTTCTGTGAAACCAAACTGTCCACTTAGGAAGCAACACTGAGTGACAATCAATTTCACATGCTGTTGTGCAAATGGGATAGACAATAGGTGGAAATTATAGGCAATTAGCAAGACACCCCCAATAAAGGAGTGGTTCTGTAGGTGGTGACCTGACCACTTCTCAGTTCCTATGCTTCCTGGCTGATGTTTTGGTCACTTTTGAATGCTGCCGGTGCTTTCACTCTAGTGGTAGCATGAGACGGAGTCTACAACCCACACAAGTGGCTCAGGTAGTGCAGCTTATCCAGGATGGCACATCAATGCGAGCTGTGGCAAGAAGGTTTGCTGTGTCTGTCAGCGTAGTGTCCAGAGCATGGAGGCGCTACCAGGAGACAGGCCAGTACATCAGGAGACGTGGAGGAGGCCGTAGGAGGGCAACAACCCAGCAGCAGGACCGCTACCTCCGCCTTTGTGCAAGGAGGAACAGGAGGAGCACTGCCAGAGCCCTGCAAAATGACCTCCAGCAGGCCACAAATGTGCATGTGTCTGCTCAAACGGTCAGAAACAGACTCCATGAGGGTGATATGAGGGTCCGACGTCCACAGGTGGGGGTTGTGCTTACAGCCCAACACCATGCAGGACGTTTGGCATTTGCCAGAAAACACCAAGATTGGCAAATTCGCCACTGGCGCCCTGTGCTCTTCACAGATGAAAGCAGGTTCACACTGAGCACATGTGACAGACGTGACAGAGTCTGGAGACGCCGTGGAGAAGGTTCTGCTGCCTGCAACATCCTCCAGCATGACCGGTTTGGCATTGGGTCAGTAATGGTGTGGGGTGGCATTTCTTTGGAGGGCCGCACAGCCCTCCATGTGCTCGCCAGAGGTAGCCTGACTGCCATTAGGTACCGAGATGAGATCCTCAGACCCCTTGTGAGACCATATGCTGGTGCGGTTGGCCTTGGGTTCCTCCTAATGCAAGACAATGCTAGACCTCATGTGGCTGGAGTGTGTCAGCAGTTCCTGCAAGACGAAGGCATTGATGCTATGGACTGGCCCGCCCGTTCCCCAGACCTGAATCCAATTGAGCACATCTGGGACATCACGTCTAGCTCTATCCACCAACGTCACGTTCCACCACAGACTGTCCAGGAGTTGGCAGATGCTTTAGTCCAGGTCTGGGAGGAGATCCCTCCGGAGACCGTCTGCCACCTCATCAGGAGCATGCACAGGCGTTGTAAGGAGGTCATACAGGCACGTGGAGGCCACACACACTACTGAGCCTCATTTTGACTTGTTTTAAGGACATTACATCAAAGTTGGATCAGCCTGTAGTGTGTTTTTCCACTTTAATTTTGAGGGTGACTCCAATCCAGACCTCCATGGGTTAAAAAATTTGATTTCCATATTTTTTTTTGTGTGATTTTGTTGTCAGCACATTCAACTATGTAAAGAACAAAGTATTTCAGAAGAATATTTAATTAATTCAGATCTAGGATGTGTTATTTTTGTGTTCCCTTTATTTTTTTGAGCAGTGTATATATACACATATACATAGCTTTGTGGGAAAAGATTTAATATAGCTTGCATTTTATTAGGACTCAGGGCTCATGCACACGGCTGTAAGTGTTTTGCGGTCCGCAAATTTCGATCTGCAAATCACGGATCCTGGCCGAGTGCGTGCCACCATGTAGTGCTGTCTGCATCTTTTGCAGCCCCACTGAGAGGATAGAGTCCGCATTAAATGCAGATCGGATGTGGGACAAAAACATTCATGTGCATGACCCCTCAGTCTGAGCCCTGGAGTCATGTAGGAAGTCCTACTCAGTGACTAACAACTTTCCTTGTGCGAGTACACACAGATAGTTGTCAGTTAATGCTGACCATGTGACTCCTTAGCTCAGAATAAGCAGAGATTTAGAATACAAAATTACAGGTTTTACTGAATCGTTTCCCACAAAACTATATACCAATCTGCTCAGCTCATCCTGCTCTATAACAACCTGTCTGCAGATTACACTGCATTTTCATGGTGACAAGTTCCCCTTAAAGTAATGCAGAAGAAAGAAGCATCTGGCTTTGTGCATGCTTTCTCGATTCTAGTCTATAGTAGGTAGAGAAACAGTGAAGCAATGAATCTGTTTCCGTACCTCCCATAGACTATAACGGAGCGTGCCATTCACAAATCTGTTCAGTCATGGTGGCACTCTGTGCCCGCTGCAGCTCCACTATCTGGGGCAGGTATGGGCATTGCATCTCTCACCTACCTTCTGCTTGGCTGCCAGACTCCTAGCTGCAAGACATCTTCTTCTGTGTGTATTAGGGAGATTTTTCCATGCAGCACTGCAGGGGTAAATTCCCTTTCTGATCTTGTGCTCAGCTGCTTGACCAATGAGCTAATTATCTCTCCTATATCCTATATATATTAGCTGTGCTGTTGACCTCACTTCCTTCCCTGAGCGATTGGTCCCTACAGATCTTGCTGTCTATATAGCTTGCTAGAGCTTGTAGGAGCTATAATCAATTTGTACCTGTTTCCGGGATCCTGGCCCTGTATTGCCTGATCTTCACTTGTTCACTGTGTTAATCCTGTGCCACCTGCCACGACCTTTGGATTGTTTCACAGATTTGCACAAAATCTGGCTGCTCTGACCTCGGCCTGTTATTGACTACAAGTTTGTTTGTTCCCGTGGTATTTTGCACAAGTGTCTCTGATCCCCGTGGGTTCGCATCCAACCACAGTGGGAATATTCCAAGAGGTACTCTCCTGGTGGTTCCCCTGCAGTGAAGGATAGAGCTGTGTATAGGGGTTAAAGGGTGATTACCAGGGGACTTCCAGGATAATGGCCTCATGACTAGCCCTAAGTCAAAGTGTTTAGTTGGCACAGTGGTTTCATAACCATTGTCTGTAACATATTCCCTACTTCTCTAGCTCCTTGTGGACCTATAATTGGGTCACAGGAACCTTCTTTTCCTGACAAGTGGGGTTCTTGCCTACCAAGCATTATTGCAGTCAGAATTGCTGTACATATACAGTACAGACCAAAAGTTTGGACACACCTTCTCATTCAAAGATTTTTCTTTATTTTCATGACTATGAAAATTGTAGATTCACACTGAAGGCATCAAAACTATGAATTAACACATGTGGAATTATATACATTAACAAAGAAGTGTGAAACAACTGAAAATATGTCATATTCTAGTTTCTTCAAAGTAGCCACCTTTTGCTTTGATTACTGCTTTGCACACTCTTGGCATTCTCTTAGATGAGCTTCAAGAGGTAGTCCCCTGAAATGGTTTTTCACTTCACAGGTGTGCCCTGGTCAGGTTTAATAAGTGGGATTTCTTGCCTTTAAAAATGGGGTTGGGGACCATCAGTTGCGTTGAGGAGAATCAGGTGGATACACAACTGATAGTCCTACTGAATAACTGTTAGAATTTGTATTATGGCAAGAAAAAAGCAGCTAAGTAAAGAAAAACGAGTGGCCATCATTACTTTAAGAAATGAATGTCAGTCAGTCAGCCAAAAAATTGGGAAAACTTTGAAAGTAAGGGCTATTTTGACCATGAATGGAGAGTGATGGGTGCTGCGCCAGATGACCTGGCCTCCACAGTCACCGGACCTGAACCCAATCGAGATGGTTTGGGTGAGCTGGACCGCAGACTGAAGCAAAAGGGCCAACAAGTGCTAAGCATCTCTGGGAACTCCTTCAAGACTGTTGGAAGACCATTTCTGGGTACTACCTCTTGAAGCTCATCAAGAGAATGCCAAGAGTGTGCAAAGCAATAATCAAAGCAAAAGGTGGCTACTTTAAGAACCAGAATATGACATATTTTCAGTTGTTTCACACTTGTTTGTTATGTATATAATTCCACATGTGTTAATTCATAGTTTTGATGCCTTCATAGTCATGAATATAAAGAAAACTCTTTGAATGAGAAGGTGTGTCCAAACTTTTGGTCTGTACTGTATATTTGTAATAGAACAGTACTGATATATTCCATAAATAATTGTAAATTATGACTAATAGGACTAGATGCAGAATCAATATCTAAAAGGCATTTTGGCAGTACCTGCAATGGACCACAGTTGGACCAGCTCCTGGTGTCCTGTTAATATAATCCCTGACAGTCCGTACAAACTGAATCAAAGATTGAGTGGTCTCTGGGACTCCATGATCAGGCCACACGGTATAATGGAAATGACGGACCAGCCTAGCAGCATCTAGTTGATCTTCCTATAGAAAGAGGTAAGCAATAACGTCAGGTACTTGCATCAATATTATCATTTATATGTAAATTAGGTGTTTTACAGAGGTGGAAATATATAATTTATAACAGAAGCTGCCTTTTCTAGGGAAAATGTAATCTTTCAATCTTTTCTGATGTAAAATAGATCTCTGTTATAATAATGGCTTTTTGTTTTTTAGCAAAGTTGCACTCAGTGTTCTTGTATCTTATTTATAATTAAATATGTTTTAAACTCATTACCATTTTACAATATGCTAGTAACCCAATATATCATTGACAGGTGGCTTACATTATAATCTATTCTGATTCATGAATTGTATGGGGCCATAAAAGCAGATTACTAGCACAGTTGCACCCTACTGCCTCCTGATATCCATTCATATTTTATGTTGAAAAGAACTGACATGGGATTTCTCTAATACAGTCTGGATGTATTTATGGAGTATTCAGCTGCCTTCATTTTTAGAATGCAGTAATTGGCATGGCAACTATTATTTTCCTGCTAAACCAATTGTGGTGTCAAGGCTTAATGCCACAACGCCAATCTGACTGCCACATCATCAATCAGTCTATTTCCGGATGTGTGTAAGTTTCACAGAACAAGTAGTTTTGACCTTTACATTAATTTGAGGTTCATCTGAAATGCCGCAAAGGACGCAAACCAGGGTGATGAATGGCGGTAAAAAGTTTTGTAAAGTAAGAATCACATATTTTGCACTCCGCCATCGATTTCATGTACTTGATAAATGAGGCAGAACAAAAGTGGAAACCTTCCTACTGTTTAATCTCAGTATGAAGGAAAAGATCTTACGCTGCAGATTTTGAACTCTCTTATTGTCCATTCGGGAAGCACAGACTCTGACAGCATCTGAACTATGAGGTCCCCATAATACAATGAGTCTTGATCAAAAGGCCAGTAATGATCACATTTTACCTGTAAGGAGAAAACAGAATTAGAAGGAGTGTGACTGATCATAGCTGTCTGCTATAAGAAATGCTGAGGCATGGCAGTAAACGTGTTTTATAACTAGAAGCTAGAAGTCCTGCCCTAATGAAATCCACAGTTAACTTGAATTGTAACTCTATAATGATGGTAATTGCAGAGTAATGGATATAACAAGTTAAATGTGAGATAGTTCCTTTAATAGAATATATGGAAGTAGTTCATACCTAGAGGCTATAGTAAGCTCATCACAATGATATGCCAGGAAGAGAACCAAACAAAATCATATCTCCTGAATATAGAAAACCATCAAAATGCTGTTTACATTGTTTGCCTTTGTTCCTTTATAGTCTATGAGGCATTCATATCTCTAGGCAGAGTAAATAAAACCAAGCTGCACTCGGATAATATATAAGGGCCAGATCATGTAACATGGTCATTCAGAAACTGTGGGACAACCCCTCTACTGTGTAAAAACGAGACATTTTCTTCACCACTCCAAAAAAAGCTCAATGTTCAGCTTGGCTAAGTATGCATGTGAGAAGGTACAGTAGTAAGCCAATGCCAGACCAATCTAGTGGCTTATCTCCTTTGAGAACCAAATGACTGGGTGTTGAAATTCAACATGATATCATTAGTCAGGGGATAGTCAACTCACACTCCCATACACATCAAATAGTCAGCTGGTCCTGCCAAAATCAACGGGTTCAGACAACTTTATTCTTATGCATATGGGCACCTTTACCCTACCAAGTAGGTTAATCCCATGAAATTGCCCATGGTATGTGTATATTTAAGAGATAGGGAAAGACTTGGAGCCCGATAAGAGGCAAGGATAGATGTGAGTGACTATAAATGGTGTACAGGCCTGCAGAATACTTTGCCACTGTGGGATATACATAAGTAACCTTTGGTTGACTTCATTAAGAGTATGGTATGACTGATTTGAGGTTAAGCAAAATCTAGGCAACTGCAGTTGACAGTGAACAGGCAAAGAGGATAACTGCATAATTATTTTACATATAAAGAGTTATTTTAACTGTGGTTTACATACAGTATGTAGACTAAGGGGGATTCATTTTGGCTCTGCATCAGTTTTAGGCCTCATGTACACGATCGTATGTATTTTGCGGTCCGCCAAAAACGGATCCACAAAAAATACGGATGACGTCCGTGTGCATTCAATATTTTGTGGAACGGAACAGCTGGCCCCTAATAGAACAGTCCTATCCTTGTCCGTAATGCGGACAATAATAGGACATGTTCTATTTTTTTGGGGAACGGACATACGGTAACGGAATGCACATGGAGTAACTTCAGTTTTTTTTGCAGAATCATTGAAATGAATGGATCTGTATACGGTTCGCAAAAAAAACCGGAACGGACATGGAAAGAGAATACGTTAGTGTGTATGAGGCCTTATGGTGTAGAAATGTTTTAAGTTTTGTCGCAAGTGGCATTTTGTTTCCAAATTTGGTACTTTTTAGCTTTCATTGATACCCTCTGCATTTTTCCAAAAAATGGATGAGGCATGAGGCAAATCTGCTCCAGATATTGACAGGAGTAGATTTCAGTTCTTGAGCACGGGTGTCATGGCATGTGCCACAATTGTTAAGAGGCATGCGCATCTCATGCTAGCGTAGGACAAATTAATCAACACGCGCAACGTCCGTCTTCATAAATCTTCACCTAAATGCTAGGCACAAGATAATAAACTTTGATATTTATCATTCTCTATGTCTTCAGGAGACAGCATACTAAAGTCATTACTTTTAGATTTTATTCGCCCTCTCCAGTAGAAAAAGCCATTTTTAAGAAAAAAAAACAGCCTCAAAAAGTAAGATGATATGTAAAGTTCACCGTGTTTTCCTGCATATTCTGCCATCAATGATTTTGTAAAGGTTACCTTGACCTTTTACATATTTTTTTTATCATTTACTTCCATCCTTCACTTGAAGATACAGCATTCCAGACTGAAACATGTTTCTACCCATTAAAACAACATGTAACGCCGTAGTTCTATTGCCTAGCAATTTTATATCTCATTAAAATCCAAATGACGAGGAGCTCCGCTTCTCAGAAGTGCTGATATAATGCAGAAATAACAGAGGTATTACAAGCCTCAGAGGGATTTTTTTTTACTTAATGGCAGCCTCTTGTTTGTCAGTCTTGAATTACTCTTACATCTAGTAAGATGCCGCTAAGCTGCATTTATTATTTCCCCTTTAATTCTTATTTTTTATTACCGTATTTTTCACCCTATAAGAAGACACACGTAGATTTTAGAGGAGGACAATAAGAAAAAAATATTTAGAC
Source organism: Bufo bufo (assembly GCF_905171765.1). Taxonomy (NCBI): domain Eukaryota; kingdom Metazoa; phylum Chordata; class Amphibia; order Anura; family Bufonidae; genus Bufo; species Bufo bufo. Next base: position 481,053,443 of record NC_053389.1, read on the forward strand.
CTATTAGACCTCAGATCATCAATCAGACCCACAATGTTAATCAGACAACAGCTCACAGCCCCAATCAGATCCCCAATGTTAATATGATCTCAAATCAGACCCCAATTTGAATGACCCCCAATCAGACCTCAGATCAGAGCCCAATATAAAGAAGATCCCCAATCAGACCTCAGATGAGACCCCCATGGCTCATATCAGCCCCCAGCCATATGTGATCAGCCCCCAGCCATATGTAATTAGCCCCCAGCCATATGTAATCATCCCCCAGTCATATATTCAGCCCCTAGTCATATAATCAGCCCCCAGTATTAATCAGCCCCCAGCCATATGTACTCAGCCCAAGCCATATGTACTTAGCCCCCAGCCATATGCACTCAGCCCCCAGCCATATGTACTCAGCCGCCAGCCATAAGTACTCAGCACCCAGCCATATGTACTCAACCGCCAGCCATATGTACTCAGCACCCAGCCATATGTACTCAGCCCCCAGCCGTATGTACTCAGCCCCCAGCCATATGTACACAGCCCCCAGCCATTTGTGAGTAGCCCCAACCATAATTCAGCCTCAGATCACAAAATAAAAAACCCACTTACCTCTCCTGCTCCTGGACGCCGCCGCTCCTCACTGCCCACGATTTTCTTCCTCCTGCTGTTGGCTGTGCTGTGAACTGGCGCGCACAGCGTGAGGTCACAGAGTGCCCTCACGCTGTGCGCAGCCTTCACAGCCGACAGCCGAGGACCAGGAAGTGGTGAGTACAGAGCCTTCACCGCTTCCCGGTCCTCCAGTACTAATGAGCGCTTCCATAATGGAAGCGCACATTAGTATTCGCCCCATGAGACACAGGGGCATTTTTCCCCCACTTTGGAGGGGAAAAAAGTGCCTCTTATGGTCCGAAAAATACGGTATATATATATATTTATGGCCCTAATGACTTTCTTTTACTTTCCTCTCATGGTTACGGTTCCCCTCACCAGCAGTGAATGAAAGCTTCTCCAGCCTCTAGACCCCATTGGTGCATTATCTTTACAAACCGCTGTGTTATGAACATGGTAAATCTGCCTCTATTTTGGTGGCAGGCCATATAGTCATCAATTTGTTATTCCATTCTTACTACAAGACTATAATGTATAGCACATTCAGAGCTATGAAGGAAACAATTACATGGTCAGTGTGAACATTTCAGACCCTTAAGCCAGCCACGCTTGTTCTGCTGTTATATGTCTCTACTGACTTCCATACTTATGCATGTTTGGATTGGCCAGCACAGTAGCTCAGTGGTTAGTATTGGTTTGCAGCGCTGGGGTCCTGGGTTGGAATCTGACCAAGGACAACATCTGCATGGAGTATGTTCTCCCTGTGTTTGCCTGGGTTTCCTCCGGGCACTCCGGTTTCCTCCAACACTCATAAGACATACTGATAGGGAACTGAGATTGTGAGCCCCATTGGGGGACAGCTTGATGCTAATGTCTGTAAAGCACTGTGGAATATAGTAGTGCTATATAAAAGTGCATAAAATAAATTAATTAATTGGCCAAGCACATGTGTTTTGTCAGGGAGAGGAAGTAAGCCACTGTCAGACATGTCTCGTGGTGGTTGGTCTCTCCAAGAACAAAGGAATAAGGCAGATGGGGGAGAAGTTAGGAGGAGTCTATAGATATTAGATGGTTGGCTGGTCACGCCAAAATCAGGGGGTCTAGTCAATATACATGTAATGTGCATGGCCAGCTTTATGCAGATTTACTTCTCAGAATATTATGATTCATCTAAGCCTTTTTGTTTCCATCACTAACAGATACTTATTGGGAAGGGGGTGGGGCAAGACTTGCATGCATGATACCTTCTTGCAAGTATCAAAGACAACTTAAAGGAGCTTCTGTCTGCAGATATGTACCTATGAAACTTTAATTGACAAGGGCCGGTGTGATCACATTTATACTGCCTGGCCCTGTTAATCAAAGTCCAAGGAGTGCTGCAGTTGCAGAGAGAGCTGAGCCTCTAGGTGTAATGACAACGCCCCTGTTGCTCCTAGAGCCTCATTTGCATATATTAGAACTCATTTTTATTAGCAATGCGGGCACATATGAACATGGAACCAACACAGCTACCAAGAGCACATGTAACAGGTCAGCCAGTGTCATGCCCTTTAAAGAGGAATTCTTCTTTAATTGACTGGCTTTTTTATTTTCTTTATTATTTATCTACTCCATTGACTAGGTGTGTCAGATCATAACCAGTAAATATCTATATATCTCTCTATCTAACTATCCAGGCTCGGACTGGCCCACGAGGGTACAGGTGAATCCCCCGGTGGACCCCTAGTCTACTACCTCCTGCACAAGTAGCACATAACACAGTAGACTTACTGCACTACATACGTGTATTCAATGTACAGCACCTCAACCAGCCTATGTTCTTATAAAAAAACTTGATAGATTATTAAAGAAACTCCCCAGTTTATTATTATAGACACGATCAGAGCTGAGATGACTTCTAGGTATAGAGGAAAGCTGCCAGTGTCCTCTTTTCCCCAGGACCTACGTTTTCAAAGGTGCTGCAGGGACCCCCATATTAAATCATCTGGTATCAGGTGCCCCTCCCCCCCAACTATGTGAGCAGGTAATATTTGTATGTATCCATACGGTGGGCGCCCAAAATAAATTTTACTGGTAAGCCCTAGGCACCCCAATCCGACACTCTAGCTATCTATCTATCTATCTATCTATCTATCTATCTATCTATATAAGCAAAAAAACGGAACAGCACCTCCCAAGTCAAATCGCAGGTAATAACATAGCAAATGAATATAGTAGCAGCACACCACTAAATGCACTAAGACTGAGTAAACATGTGTATGTGTGAACAGGATCAAATACAAGACGCCAATATTTACTGCAAAGCAGTGAAGAAGCTCTTAGCGCATATTATTGATCAAAAATATGTTGAGCCCACCTACCAGACGACAAGGTAGCTTCTTATCAGGTGGGACCTACTCTAACACGGAATGTCCAGCTCCATTGTTAAGCTGATTAAAAACACCAAGGAGTGGGGGATGGGCGGGGAGTGCCAAGTTCCAAAGAGGATGCCTAGTCCTCCATAATATACATATAAGCAAAAAAACAGAACAGCACCTATCTATCTATCTATCTTATTTATTCATGTATTAATTATTCCATATCTCATATAAATCATTTCCACATTGGGAGCAGTTGGCCTACGGCCGTTTCATTTTGCAGACGCTTTCTTATAATACCTTACAATAAACACTACTTTATGGTGATGGTCAAAGGGTGGAGAAGCCATTTTGTTATTATCAGCCTTTCACAATTCATGTATTTTCTCAGAATTAAATATCGATAGGTGTGTTCTCTTCCACTTACCCGTCCTTTTTCCACACACTGAGTCACCATCACAGTGTTGTGAACGTTTTGCTCCCACACCATTTTCCAGAAGTCGTCTTTGGTACCCGGAAGAGGTCCTTGTGTTGCTATGTATTCTCTACGGAAGTTGTTGCCCTACAATGTCAAAAAGTTTAGATGTTGGATGTTGGATTTCAACTCGCCTGATCCTTTGTTCTCACAACAAATAAAATACTTATTATTCCCTGCCTCCCATTGATAAAACATGCATGCTAAGCCCAGCGCACATGTGTATAAGGAGGTTGGGAGAAATAGCTGTCGGCTGGATGTGGGTTCAGCTGACAGCTATCTACTGTAGGTATATGGTCAACCATAACATTATCATATCTTCAGGGTACAGATAACTGTTGAGGAGGAAACATTACATGTATTCAACCCATGATTAGACTCATAGCACCCAGATGAACTGTTTCCATGCCATGTCCACCCTTGGTAATTGACATATCAGATACAAACGTGCTTCTCCTACACTGTACTAGCATTTTCAGTAGGAATGTTTAATTTTATATGACCATGAATGACACTTTATGCCATTGTCATATCTCAACCTAATATTATGCAGTCAGAAATGGGATACTTCAGCGATTGGTGTCTTAGCATTGGGTAATCAAGTATTACGAACATACTTATATAATCAGTATGTTCATACAGATGGTTAATATGTATGCGCAATGTTTGATCAATGTTCATTAACATCATATTATGATGTACTTATGAAGTACTCAATTACGTTAATGGATTGTAAAATTTAGTTAATTATACTATATTCACATCACCATGTGCCTTATAGTCTTCTGTCATTAACTGTCTTGTGTGCTGTGCATGCTGCACTTTAACTGCTTGATTGACCATGGCTGTTCTAGGACTGCATATTACAGAATATTCTCATTAAATTCTTATTGAATTTTGTCCTATGGCAGCATGCGCTGGAAATACCCCTTATGACCAGTTTAGACAGTAAGGAAATGTGTAGATCTGCAATTCTATTATAAAAGCTAATTAACGTCTTAAGCAACAGTACATACTGCTAGACATTCAACAATATGTAATGCTGAAGTATAAGTTGTTACCTACCGGTGTATAACTGGCATTTATGTAGTCTGAGCATGGATCATCATCCACATTGGAGAGTTTTACCCGTGTGAAATCATCTATAGAAAGGCAGAGAAAACATAACAACTTTAAGGCCATTGCTATAACTTTAAGAGAATGCAATACAGCAGTAATGCATTACTATATCTAGCTAATACTTGGAAAAACAATTAGTAAGGTGCAGGTTTGTATCATTGCCCATAGATTGCACTTTTAAAGTGTTTATATACAAGTTGACTTGTTCTACCCTATACTTCGTGTATCCTTTGCCCACTAATAAGTCGTCACTTATTCGTATTGTAGTCGTCACTTATTCGGTAAAAATGGGGCAGATTAACTATTAAAAATGCACCAGTTTTCAAACTGGCATAAATGCCATGCACTGCATTTATTAACAGTTTAGACGCTCTCAGACACCTTTTGCACCTCATCGGACAAGGCATGGCTTAGCGGAAAGGAGGTGCGGCTTTGCAGGAAAAGGGCATGTCTTAAATGCACCACCATGCACCACAAAATGCAATTTTTAGACTAAAACTAAGCCAACAAATAGTTGGTATAAACTTAGAATAGACAGTCTAAAGGTGGGGCAGATTTATCATCCAGCATTAGATTGTCTGAGTATTAGACAGTATTAGTAAATCAGCCCCAATAAATTTAGCTTGTCAGGCCAACGGATCCGTGGACTTAAAAAAATTACAACTATTTTCCATTTACACTTAGAACATCTTAGTAGTCATTTTATTCAGGGTATGTCATATGGCAGATTGGTTTCCAATATTTCTGCACCTGTCTCTTACATCTCAATGGGACTTGTAGAAATCCATGTATGAGCTGCAGAAATATCCCCATTTAGAGGCCTGAGATGGATTTTTCAGCAGAAATCCCTGTAATGTACAGAGGTACTTGGAACATTTAACCTAAAACTGCATCAGGTTTCCACACAAGACCTAAAAGAAAATAAATATAACCAAATCAAGCAAATAAATAACAAAAAATTAGACTTTATTGAGGAAAATGATCCAATATCACATATATGTGACTGGTAAAAGTATGTGAACCTTTGCTTTCAGTAACTGGTGTGACCCCCTTGTGGAGCAATTACTGCAACTAAACGTTTCCGGCAATTGTTGCTTAGGCCTGCACATCGGCATGGAAGAAATTTAGCCCATTCCTCCATACAAAACAGCTTTAACTCTGTTATGTGGGTTGGTTTCCTCACATGAACTGCTTGCTTCAGATCCTTCCATAACAATTTTATTGGATAAAGGACTTGAACATTCCAAAACGTTAACTTTATTCTTCTATAACCATTCTTTGGTATAATGACTTGTGTGCTTAGGGTCGTTGTCTTGATGCATGACCAATGTTCTTTCGAGTTTCAGCTTGTGGACAGATGTCCTTACAGTTTCCTTTAGAATTTAAACAGTAATTTAAATTTCATTGTTCCATCAATGACCTACCCTGGCCAAAATGAAGCAAAACAGGCCCAAACCAGGTTCTTATGATGGAATGCAATGTTTTCCTTTCTCCAAACATAACACAAAGTCTATTTGGTCTCAACAGTCCAGGTGATTTTAGCAAACTGAACATGGGCAGCAATGTTCTTTTTGGAGAGCAGCGGCTTTCTACTTGTAATGCTACCATTGTTGTTCAGTATCCTCCTGATGGTGCTTAGAGGTTGCCTTGGGTTCCTTTTTGACTTTGTGGACTATTACACGCCTTGCTCTTGCTGTGATCTTTGTTGACCATGCCCAAGGAGGGTAATAATGGTCTACAATTTCCTCCACTTGTACACAAGCTGTTTAACTGTGGATTGGTGGAATCTAAATTCTTTAGAGATGGTTTTGTAAACTTTTCCAGCCTGATCAGCATCAACAACTCTTCTTCCAAGGTCCTCAGAAATATCAGTTGTTCTTGCCATGTTATACTTCCACAAATGTGTTGTGAAAATTAGACGTTGGTAAATCCCTGTCCTTTAAATAAAACAGGTTACCCATTCACACCTCATTGTCACCCCATTGATTGAAAACACCTGACTCTAATTTCACCTTCAAATGATCTGCTAATCCTAAAGGTTCATATACTTTTACCACTCACAGACACATGATATTGGATTATTTTCCTCAATAAATAAATGACTAATATTTTTGACTTACAGGTATTTGTTTGATTTGGTTATCTTTATCTTCTTTTAGGACTGAAAATCTGATGGTGTTTTAGGTCAAACTTATGCAGAAATATAGAAAATTCCGAATGGTTCACAAACTTTCAAGTACAACTTTATCAGCCAATTGTGAAAATACCCTCATATTTCTAACTGCTCTTGGTCCAGCATATACTCAGGGGGGTAAAAATTAGGCACAAAAAGAAGCACCTCTGCTCCATGAGAGGATGAGAGTGATGATCAAACTATAAATAAAAGTACTTAGTATTTTTTCCCAGTGTGCTTTAGTGACAAAAAAAAAGCACTCACAAGGTAGTATATTATTGTATCGATTTTTCCCTCTGTTTTCTGGTAAAAGTGCTATGTCAAAAGACTGGTTTCTCCCAACATCCTTAAGATCCTGAAAAACAAAAGTAATAAAATGGCTTTAACTTCTTTTGGAGATATTGTTACATTGCATCATGTTGTAGGGTCATCGATTCAACAGGACACATCCTTAAAGAGAAGAATCGTCAATTGATTGTAGTTGGAAGTTCTTGAAACTGCAACCTGACATATTACTCTATAAATACTTCACTGTGAAGAATAGTGTTAGAGAAACTGCTCTTTTCTAACCAGTAATAATGGATGATCCAGTCTGTAAGCAGGACTGCACCATGCAGTATATGCAGTAAAATTCCAACAATGGAATCTTATTTTTAGTACTTTATATAGCAACTTTTTGGAAAAAATAAAATTTTACACTTCACAAGCTATGGATTATATTATTTGTAGGATTACTTGAGATTCATGAGTGTCATCTCTCTATCCAATTCCCCTGGTGATCAACCCACCTGGCAGTTTAGGGGCCAGTTCTCCTGATAGGTGGGAGTCCCAGAGGCGAGACCAACACACATTAGAGCACTTAAATACGGCAAGTCAAAAAAGTTTATGAACCTATAAAAATTTCGATCCTTCATCTATATTAAATTCCAAATATCAAATCTGCAATTATATTACAGTAGTTAGCAACCAATTAATAGTACAAAGTAACAGCAGATGTAAAATTTTCTGTGTTCTCACCTCATATTCTTGGGATAACAAGTAGTTTGAGTCTGCTTGAAGTTTGCTGAAATGAACCTCAAACTGGTTGGCTTTGATTGGACTAAAATGTAAGTAAATGAATAAAATAAGATATACTGTAAGGTGCCCAATAAAGTAAAGTATAATGACTAGGAGGTAATTGAGAATGTTTGCTTACCTGGAGGATCGTTTATTCCTATAAAAAAAAAAAAATCTGAATAAAAATTTGTTACATTGAATATTATGAATAGAGAAGAGTGCATATCTTTCTACTTACCCTTTATGACCGATGTTTACATGTACAGATGAGGTCATTTCTCTGTGTGACTGTCCTCTGATCTGACCCTGATCGTAGCTGGAATATAAAGATAACATAGTACTTACTGTAGCACACTCATGACAAAGTATGTTTCTCACTCAGCGAATTGAGAACATCAAGATACCATGCATGTGTTACAGATTTAGCAGGTGTTAAAGGGGCTGTCCGTGTTCAGAGCTGAACCCGGAAATGTCCCTATTTTCAACCAGGCAGCCCCCCTGACTTAAGCATCGGAGTTCCGGTGACGAATCGGCTCTTCTTAGGGCTGCCAGATGGAGGCTTCCACCCAGCAGTGAGCTCAGCGACATCACCAGCACTGATGGGAGGGCTTTAGCGCTGCCCTAGCCTGTAAAACGGCTAGGGCAGCGCTAAAGCCAGCCCATCAGAGCCAGTGATGTCACCGAACACACTGCTGGGCAGTGTGTTATTGTAAATAGAAGAGCCCTTTCCCTGCAGGGAGGCTGCCTGGGTGAAATTTTGGGTATGTCAGGGTTCAGCTCTGAACCCGGACAACCCCTTTAAAGTAATTCCTGGTGCATTAACACACATGCTTATCGCACTGGCTTCATTTAACAATGTGTGAGGATTCTAAAGCTTAAAGTTGGCATCGATTCACTCCGTCAGGATAACTCTTTGACACACACATGCTCCAGATGTGATCTATGGTTTACTATTCACTATGATTCAGCAGTTAAAGGGGTTCTCCAGGATAATTTAACTGATGGTCTATCCTCGGGGTAGGTCATCAGTATCTGTTCGATGGGGGTCCAACACCTGGGACCCCCGGTTATCAGCTGTCTGAGAAAGCACCGGTGCTCACAGTAGGTACTCCAGCTTTGCCTAGACCATGTGATGTCTCGTTCATCGGTCACATGGCCTAGGTGCATCTCAGCCCCGTTGAAGAGAATGGGGCTGAGCTGCAATACCAAGCACATCTTTTATGTTCAAAATGATTCACATTTCACAATTCACTTAAAATGTAAAATTCAATGATTTGCCATTCTACACATTTCACCATTCTGCACACAATACCTGTATTTTATATAAAAGTTCTAGAAGCAGATTTTGATTATGTGAAACATTAATACTTACACTCTCCTGCATTTCTGGCGGCAAATCAGTAAAGCTGTGACTCCAATCAGAACAACAATGAGGAATAATCCGGCACTGACACCTTCAATCACTCCTACTAGAGGCTCTGCCAACACATATAAGAGCAGAGCAATGATTATTAGACAATCTTACCATATGATAGATATTAAGTACAGTAGTCCCTCAAGCTACAATATTAATTGGTTCCAGGACGACCATTGTACGCTGAAACCATTGTAAGTTGAGTAATCGGTTCCAAAGCCCCAAAATGTCATCCAAGATAAGAGAAAATGAAGATCTAAGAAAAATAAGCAGATGACTAAGACAGATAAAGCAAGTACTTACATATAACATCTAGGTATAGCTGCTAACTGGCATCTAATACAGGGGATTTACCTGAGAAGTGACCTGGATTGGTTGGATCTGAGTCTGAGACATTATATGTTGAGTCTAGTTTTAACTTACGATGGGTCAGAAAAGACCATTGTATGTTGAAAATATTGTATCCTGAAGCCATTGTATCTTGAGGGATCACTGTATATTGAGTTATCCCAACTCAGTTTTATAATTTGACTGAAATGAATGCATCTCTCATATTTGTGTTGTGAGAAGCTAAAAATAAATGTGTAATATCAGCTATCCTGGTTACTCCCACTTCATCTTAGTACCCCCGGAAGAAGCCTCAGGGTGAAACTTGTTCATGTTGCCTAATACTGGTTTGTAAACTGTACTGTTTGTTGGCACACTTTATACTGCTTCCTGGAGTTTAAAATTGATGGCCTATGCCCAGGGTAAGTCATTGATATCTGATTAATGGGGGTCCAGTTCCTGGCACCCCTGTAGATCAGCTGTTTGAAGAGACCTCCATGAAGAGACCGCCAGTGACGTCACATTCATTGGTCACATGGCCTATATACAGCTTAGTCCCATTCAAGTGAAAGGGCCTGGGCTGCAATACCAAGCACAACCGTTATACAATGAAGAGCACTGTGGTTGGTATGCTGTAGTAAAGATGAGGTGCTCAGCTCATTGGTCAGGCTGTCAGGAGTCAGACCCCCACTGAACATATATTGATGACCTATCCTGAGGATAGTTCATTAATATTTTACTCATGGAAAACCCCTTTAAGATTTACCTTAAAGGGGTTGTCTCACAAGTAAATAATAATTTACTCTGTTAGATGAAATTATACATTATTTTTAAACTAAAGACATTTTTAAAACTGTTTCTCTCTCTAGATATTGCTGTTACCTACTTGTTATGGTTACCCTTAGTGTTCTTTTGATTTCCTCTTAATATGTCCACCTAATGTGTCAAGTGCTGGTGGTCACACGTGCTCAGTGGAATGTTCAGAAATGGATATTTCTGCAACAAATCTGTCACAAGCCCTCTTGTGCGCAATATGCTGATTTATACTGCCTTACATTTGCATAATTTCCACATTGCCTGAAATTTCTATATTGCCTGATATGAGCTCCCTCCTTGCCCTCTGTATTCTTAATAATTGACACAATAAACATGCACTGAAAAAATAAAATCACTGCACAGCACATACACATTTCCTTACCTGCTTCTGTGGTGATAGGCAAGGAGAAAAAAGTGTCAGCGAACAACGGATCTGAGAATTCTTTTAGATCTTCAGAAAACAACTGTGTAAAAGCTCTAATGCTAATCCTACAAAAAATATAAAATGACCTGTTATGACACCAAAATGACCATTTTGTTGAAGTATTAAATATTAATGACAATTTAAAGGAATATTCCTATGAAAGGACCAGCTGAATTGTCAGACAAGTCAGATAACGGATGGGGCTCCGAGAGCTGGGGCCCACATTAATGCCCTACACCAGCAGGACATGACAAGAACCTTGCGAGCAGGGCATGATCAGGATGGAGCCTCTGTAAACCATTATTGTTTTCATTCTGTGACATGAAAACAATGAAAACAATAGAAAATATGTGTAACATAAAATAACATTTTACAACAGAATGAATAAGCTTCATTTGCAAAATGTCAGAAAGTCCAGATGGAACCATGTAAAATCAGTAATGGAGCACCCACTTATCATGGGCCATTTATAATGTGTCTGTTTATGCTAGAGGGTCCTTTAGACCCACTCAAGCTTCAGGGCTTGGGTGCCATGGGTGATCTTCCTATAGGTTCATGAGAAGATGAATGATAAAAGCGTGTTATAGTTTATTCAACTACTGTAGCCATCTCACAGGTTTTGGTGCAGTTTTTCAAAAGCAAAGTAAAACTGCAGCATTTTCCTGAGGTTTTAGGAGCAAAAAACACAACATAACTGCGACAAGTGAATAAGCCTTTAGGCTAGATTTACGTCTATATAGGAGGCCCCATTAGAGGCCTCTATCGCAGATTCCATTCTGGACACAATAGTGCAGCAGGCTGTACCATTTTGTTCGGCAACACCTTTTCTGTTTCTAGAATAGAAATGAAATATGGAAAAACTGGTGCAGATGTGAACATAGCCTTGTATGATTAAATTAGTAGGTGGTAATTTTAAGTATTAGTATATTTCTACTAGCATATAATAATTGAATATACTGCTATCTACTTGCATTATAAAATATACAAAGTACAATATTTTTAAAGAGGTTTTCTGAGGTTTTTAAACTGATGACCTCTGGATAGGTCATCAGTGTCTGATTGGTGGGGACCCTGCGGATCAGCTGTTTGAGAAGATAGCAGCTTTTGCAGTAGCCAACGATGACACGTTCATCGGCCACGTGGCCTAGGTGCAGCTCCGCTCCATTGAAATGAATGGGGCTGGACTGTGATATTAAGCACTGCCACAATACAATGTACGGCGCTGTGCTTGGGGACATGAGAGAAGACCGCAATGCTACTGCGAGCAACGGTGCCCTCTCAAACAGCTGATTGTAGGAGAAGATGGACCAGAGTTATAAACAACAGGGGGTGCTACCAGAGAGAAAAATGTAATGTACATAAAAAATATTAATTTTATTGAATGTATATTAGTGTTGGGCGAGCATGCTCAGCCGAACACCTTTTTTACTCGAGCTCGAGTCTCCTCTCCGCACGTTTGTTCGCTGCTACGCAGCCAATAAACGTGCGGGGAAATAGTGCCACTCACTGTAATGCCGTAGCCATGTTGTTTACTGGCATTACAGTGATTGGCTAGCCAAAACGCGGGTGTGCTAAATTGCGTGCAATTGTTTGGCTGCTGGTGACAGCAGCGACATTACCTGTGCTACATCTCCTGTATAACGTTAGCCGCAGGTGACAGCAGCAACATTACCTGCGCTACATCTCCTGTATAACGTTTTCGCATCATAAATATCAGTGACATTCAGTTAAATTTTTTCGCCGCTGGTGACAGCGACATTACCTGTGCTACATCTCCTGTATAACGTTTGAGCATCCTAAATATCTGTGACATTCAGTTTAATTTATTTGCGCATACACTTTCAAAACCTGCGCTACCTTACGTGTGACATACTTGCAAGCATATATACCATTTAATATGCTCAAGGCGAGCAGTAAGGAACGGGGAAGTGGCCGTGCTGCTGATGGTGCACGCAGTGGCCATGGCCCTGGGCGCAGTGAAACTGTGCCTGTTGCCAAAGCACAAGAAACACACTCATCCACGATACCTATCTTCATGTCCCAGTTTGCAGGGCGGCACAGGACACCACTCTCGAAGTCAGACCAGTGCGACCAGGTGGTCGGTTGGATTGCAGCAGATAATGCTTGCAGTCGGTTAAGCACCACCCTGTCTTCCACAAAGTCCAGTCTCAGTAGCCAAGAGTCTGGTCAACACAATCCTCACCCTGATCCTCCTTCCTCCTACCATGGAGAGTCTTGGCAAACAAGTGATCCCACACTCGGACATTCCGAGAAGCTCTTTTCATCGCCATTCCTTGATTTGGCCCTCTTGCCAAGCCCGCTTGAAGAGAGACATGAGGAGATCTTCTGCCCTGATTCCCACACTCTTGAGCATCCACAGTCAGAAAAAGATGACGATGAGGAACTACTCATTACTGAGTTCATGTTTGGAAGTTGGATTTCTGTTTTGGGGGGGTTTCGTTTTTTTTTGGAGGTGTGGTCCTAAACTTTTGATCAGCTGAAAAACAGCCTGTTTCAGTTTATTCAGTGTTTTCATTAAATTGAATGCTCAAAAAATGTTCTGTCTCACTCCCATTTCTTCTTGTTGCATGTTGAAGCTCTACTTGGAACCTTGTTAAGATCCAGCCATGCTAAATATGATTTTTTGCCATTTTTCAAGTGGCCTTAAACTTTTGATCAGGACTGTATATTACTATTACTTGATTTAATTTTATTTTTATTTTACCCTGTTCATTACATAGTAACACTTTTCATGGGATATCTCCTTTAAGATACATTCTCAAAACTACAGTGTAGAACTGGAAGGACTGAATAATGGCGTATTGTCAGACATTCAGGAAAAACAGGGACATATGCTGGGGAATTGACAGAGGATATCAGAAAGAATGGTATACATCTGAAGTTCCCAAGCACAAGCAGAACAGCTTCAGCAACTCCCACTTGTCTGCAAAGTAAAATTAATTCTGTCAACTACCAGCTAATTTGCCAAATTAATTCAATGTTTCCAGCTCCATATGAAAATTGCCAAACTTCTGACAACTTTCACTGCTTCATAATTCTACAAAGTAGTTTCTTACCTGTTTCAGCTAAGGAGGCCATTTTTAAATACTTTATCTCAGGGCCAGAGGCATAATCGGAAGCTCTGGATCCCCAGCGTAAAATGTGTAACAGACCTGCACCTGGCACGTACTGTTTATTCAAGGTCCCTTCAGGTGAATGGGACAGACACAGACATTTCTGAAACAAATCTGCTGCATGTAAATAAAGTCTAACTAAATTCTGCTGTTTTACTGCCTTTCCTTTACTTTTTAGAGTCTCCTCTGTTCCTGGATGAATGTTGACCTTGACAAAGTTTTCTTTGAGCTACTGCAATTTATAGCATCTTACAGTATATGTCAAAGGAAAGCAGGATGGTTCATAACACAAAGAGTGCATAATAAATTCCCAGGTCAAGCGTTTTTATGGCCGTGAGTATTGCTGGCATCATAGAACCTTTTTGGTCTGAACTGTTTATCATAGTTGTACTGCCCATAGCAAAAAAAAATTAAAGTGCATTGGTTGCTATGGCAACATGGACAGTTTTAATACATGAAGTCAAATGTGTTTTGAAGGAGAGATGACATGTGCAAAATATTCTTAAAGGCAATGGACACCTTTAGTTCAATTTCTAATTAAATGCATGTATTTTTGACTATAAATAATTTTGTACTAGGTTTTCTATTAAAAATGTTGGACAGTTTGGTTTCTGCAGCTTGCATGTATTCCTAGACATATCAGGCTGCAGAATGCTATTCACCAAAATCTGTGCTCAGTCTCCAGGCTCTCTGTCATTTCCTGAACAATCTTCTAAGTTGAGTTGAACATTAATTCAATAAAAAATCAGCTAAGGCTAGTTTCATATCTGCGGTGTGAATTGCGGAAGGCTGTTCTGGCAGAGAATGCACTGCCAGAAGCCAACAGAATGCCTGCCGGCCCCATTATGTGTAATGGGGTCTGGCAGAGATCTGGACATGTTCCAGCACACAATGCAGAGGATCGGCCGGACACAAACCATTGCATGCTGTGGTTTGTGTCTGGACGATTCACGGCATTGTCTGCCGGAACAGCCCGACGAAATTCACACCAGAGGTGTGAAACTAGCCTAAGAGGATCATGGTTGCAGATGAAAAATAGGTACAAACCTATTCAAAAGATTTTTTAGCCTAAAATTCATGCAATTAAAAACGTTATAAAGTTGTTCAGAGCCTTTGAAATAACCCTTTGCTTCAAAAAGAAAAAAAAATCACATTAACTGGGGAATGAACATAACACATCGTGTCTACCTTTTCATCTTTTTGGCTCCAGATCCACCAATTCACGGACTACTGTTCTGTCAACCAAGCTGGCAGCAACTACTTGATATACACTGTGCATCGGTAGTCCAAGACACTTCCTGCTTGTCCGGCCCTGCACTTGGATTGGTCAGCACTACTTACATGACCATGCTGGCCAATCCGAGGGATGCAAGAAGTATCTTGAACTACAGTGTGCATCAGGTAGTCTGAAAGGCAGTGCAGCCATCTTGCATGGTAGAAGGTAGGAGCCTGGGAATTGGCATATCTGCAACTGAAAAGATAAAAAGGAGGTCACTATGTAAGTTCTCGGTTCATTCAGAAGTTGATGTGAATGTCGATTTAACAGAAATACACTATACATTAATATTAGAAGAAATACACTAATATTAGAAGACATGTTGTTCACAAGCTAAAACATCTTTTTTTTTTTCTTTGGCTAAATCAACTTCATTGTGGCTAACCTGTACGATGTCTTTGGTTTCAAGGGTCCATCACAGAATCTTTTTTGATTAAGATCGCATTTTCCTCCCAAGTTTTCAATTTCACCGCCCAGCTTAATTTTAAAACTTTGGACATTGTAGTCTGGAGATTCGCTACATCTGCTTGGAAAGTAGTCCGTCTGATAGATTTTGATGGAGCTGTTCTGTTTGTAATCGGTGTATGTTGGCAGTGGATGCATTGGCTCAGGCTTCAGATTGTCATTGCCTAACACAAATGGAACAATATTGAAACAAAACATTGTAGCAATGCATTTTTCAGCTATACTATTTTAATTATAATGATTGCGCAAAGCTTATCAATATACAGGAACACTACGGATTGATCTACTATCTTTGTATCGTGAAGAGATACTTTCCACAAGTATACAGGGGTGGAATGGCCATAGACCCTACAGGGAAATTACCAAGTGGGCCGATGCCCAGGGGGCTTGTTGAGCTGCCAGCTAGTTACCTAATGATCTGATGCTCTCAGATGTAATAAATGCTAGGGGCATCAGGTACTTATGTGCCTGCCCGGTGGCCGCAGGTGGCCTCTTGAATACCTTAGGATGGTGATACAGTTGAATACTGCAAGCAAGAGGGGCAGTATTTTGTGCTGCACTGTAGTACTTGGTTCTGCTAGGGCGACATTTTGTGCTACCCTACGGTCTTGCTTCTATTATCCCTGCCTATTTGTGTTGTGCCATCTTTTGTCAATATGGACCTGTCTACAACAAGGGGAAAATTTTTTTAAAAATTTTTTTTTCCAGGGCCACTTTAAGCGTCCACCCTTGCATACATATAAAAGTTTTAAACATGTAACTGTATCTTGTCAATAATGTGAATTATACTTTTTTCAACATTGGGCTAAAAGCAGCAAGCACTTAATACATAACCATGACTGGTATGTCTAGTTGTCCCTGATCAGGGATTTACATCAAGATCTGTTGGATTGAAAGTTAAGTCTTGTTATCTCTTAGCAATAGATCTTGGCTTCTCATGAAGTTTTGTAAAAACTACATAGCAGAACTTTTGGATTTAACATGATCTTACCATCTGCTTCTGACACAATCACAGTAAAGTATTTGACAGCTCCATTGGTGTCACTGAACCAGCTGCAATTAAAACTGAAGTGGATTGATGACTTGCTAATGAAAGCATCTCTTCTATTTATTCTGACATGAATAGGTGGTTGAGGGGGGCCTGGAAAAAACACAATGTTTTATTTAACAATTAGATAATGTACTAAAAATGTAAACTTTAAAAAAAAAAAAATATATATATATATATAATGCATGTGAACATATTCGTATTACAGGCATGTGGTGTGCAACATTCTACCAGGTGCTTGTCAGATGCTAGCTCCATGAGACCACCAATTATATGGTAAGAAGGAAAATTAAACAAAGTATCAGGAAAAGCCAAGTAATCATGGATGGGATTTGTGCTGATTATCCTATTTTCAGAGAAAACATGGCACTGTTCAATTATAAGAATACTATAATAATAATAATAATAATAATAATAATAATAATAACAACTCTAGTCTAATTTTAAAAATGAAATTTTGCCACTTGGTATAACAAGCGTCAACATCTATGGCCACAGGAGGTAGTAGGTACGTATGACACTACAGTTCCTTTTTTTTTTTTTTTAGTTGTTAATACATTATATCTATAATTGCCAACTCTCCTCAAACATCCAAGAGGCCCATTTTAGAGTCCTCCAGGACTGTGGCAAATCTCCCGGGCGAAGCAGATGCTGCCTGGTAACTCCTGAAAAGTGAAAGGGGAATGTGACTGCCAGAATAAAAATATTCCAGTGTATTTTGCATGCCACACTTGTTGGCCTCCCAGAGGCCAATATAAAGAAGTTGACAAGTATGCTCATATCTGTTCCTATTTCTTGTGTTGTCAGTACTTACAATCTATCATGGTTATGGTGCTCTCTTCTACCACCTGACTTATCATGTCAGCAGAATGCACTTTGATAGATACAACATATCTCTTATGTGGTTCAAGGTGCATTATTGTAAGGGCTGATTTGTGCCTCTCAATTCTTTTGGAATACTCCACTAGATCGGATCCATTCTTTTTATATTCAATGGTATATCCATCAAAGTCAGAATCTGGAGGTGTCCATGAACAGGAGATGGCAGTCGAATTCTGAGGTCGGCAATGAAGATGCTGTATCTTATCAGGTTCTGTAACAAAAGATTAAAGAGTCTTGATTGAGTTCCATTTTACATTGTGAACCAAAATTATCACCCAGAAAAGGAAAAATGCAATAACAAAGGATCTAATTGACATGGAACAGTTTCATGAAATATCTTAATCCAATGAAATCTCTTACTTGTTCTCACTCTTCCAGTAATAGGCAAGCTAAAAGTCTTCTTTAAATTGCCACTGACACTCCTTACATTGAAGGTATAGAGACGCCCAGGTCGAAGGCCAGTGATAATTCTTCCATTGGACTTGCCAATGCTGTAGGGGTTAAACACCACTAGTGGATCTGTAGGTATCCACTGCAGCTCAAAGTCATCATAGTCTGTCCAGTCTGGAGGTCCCAGCCAAGTTATGGATAGAGAGGTATTCTTTACATCCGTAAATGACACTGAATTGGGTGGCTGTGGAGCTATAAAAGACAACAGTGTAATATTAGAAGAAAATCCTTCAAATAGAACTTGCATAGTGCGGAACTATGATCCAAGACATAACATCCAGGCCAGGGCCGTCTTTAATATTGATTGGACCCTGGGCAAAAATTTACTTGGGCCCCCTGGATCCCGCCTTCCCACACCTTAGCATGCAATCACGCCCTCCATCACAACACACACAAAAAAAATCCACTCATCTGGTAGAGTACAGTGAATGACTGTAAATACTTCCAGTTCTGAAGACTTCAGCGGCTCAGGATCAGTGCTCTGGGCCGCTGGGCTCAGGCTGGAAGTGGGCACCGCTCTGCAGGAAGGAGACCAGGGCTCGGCTCACCCTAGCGTTACAGTGCACCCCAGCACCCCACAGTATGCAGTATAGCACCTTATAGTATACAGCAACCCACAGTATGCAGTATAGCACCCTATAGTATACAGCACCACACAGTATGCTGTATAGCACCCCACACTATACAGTACTCCACAGTATATAGTAGAGCAGTATAGCAGCCCACAGTATACAGCACCCCACAGTATACAACACCTCACAGTATACAGTAGAGCAGTATAGCACCTCAGTCTATACAGCACCCCAAACTATACATGATACAGCACCCCACACTATACAGCCCCCCACACTATACAGTACAGCAGTATAGAACTCCAAAATATACAGCACCCACAGTATACAGTATACAGCCCCCACAGTATACAGCCCCCCACAGTATACAGTACAGCAGTATAGCACTCCACAATATACAGTATACAGCCCCCCCAAAGTATACAGCCCCCCACAGTATACTGTACAGCAGTATAGCATTCCACAATATACAGTATACAGCCCCCCACACTATACAGCCTCCCACAGTATACAGGCCCCCACAGTATACAGGCCCCCACACTATACAGCCCCCCACAGTATACAGTCCCCCACAGTATACAGCCCCCCACAGTATACAGGCCCCCACACTATACAGGCCCCCACTATACAGTAGTTTACAGTATATTAGCATAACAGACCCTGTCACCTTTTTCTGATGTAATCTTCACAAAAAAAGCTCCACAGTTAAGGCAAACTTCTGTCACAACACTCATGGTAGGACCTTGATGACCTCATAGCCATGTGACCAGTAATATTGCTAGGTTACTGGTCACATGGTGATGATGTCATCTAAGGTCCTAGAGAATCACAGCTCACAGTACGCTGCCTGGAGTGCCGGCAGGCATGGCATGGCAGCACGCCCTGTGTAGCTGACAGCCTGACACCCGGGGCAGTGGCTAGCAGGGCTCAAGAGGCAGCTGCCTTGGGCCCCCCAGGAGCAACTGGGCCCGGGGCAGCTGCCCCTTTTGCCCCTTGGTAAAGACGGCCCTGATCCTGGCCACAGGAGCCTCACGTGGCAAGACCCAAACTGTGTAACACAACTGTTTTCCAACTTGGGCTTTGTAGTTTTTACTTATAGGACTCCAATACAAGTGGTACAGATTGTGTGTCATTGCAGTTGTATCAAAGTTGTGCTTGTACTGAGTTGCATCGCAGTGTTTTCTTATGGATGTGAACAAAAGTTATGTGAACCTGAAGTTGTTATCTGGCCCTGGCCTACACATACTACATTAGAGCAACAAGGAATAATACCTGTTCTGGCCTCGGCAGTCACTTTATTGACGAGGTCACCACTCTGCGTCACTATCACCAGCTTGTACAGGCGTCCCGGAACCAACTTTTTGAAATGATGTTCACTAAGGACATTAGCTTGTAACCGTTCTTTTTGTGTCCCATTTGGGTTATAAAGTGTCAATTCATATGTATCCACATCTCCCAGTGCTTGGTTCCAGACAAACCACAAACTGTCTGATGTATTTCTGTTTGATGCTTGCAGATTGGTGACTGGGGCAGGAACTGTAAGAGAAAACACCCACAATAATGAAAATTCATATTCAGTAAAATGGTTCATGTTTTACTCACATTACTGAAAGTTACAGGCAGGATGATTAGACTTGTGTCATTGTCAAAAAGAGTTTCACTGTTACATTGTTTATTTTAGCAGCATATAACATGCTTTTAATAGAATATAATGGAAAGCGGCACAATTTAGAAACCAGCGTGAAACTAAGTGGTTCATAAAGTAGAATTCTTAAAATCCTTATTACTTTAGTTTTATGCCAAATAAGTTACAAATTCTCATTGACTTGTTTCTAGAAGACACGCAGTTTCCCCATTCTCATTTCATCATCCATTCCATTATAATTTGAATAGATTACTAGGTTTATGCTGCAAGTGCTGAATGTATTCAACCATAAAAAAGTTTTTAAATCAATTGACACAGCCTTCAATCTACTACACAAGATGTGAAATACTGATGTTAAAGGTGATGTATTTCCTGCAATAGGTTTCCTATTATTACTATAATACAGGGCAGAATAAAATGGTGTTGCATCAGCAGTATGATATATTTCATTATTACCTGTTCTCCCATGGATTGAGGACTCATTTGTCAGTGATCCACTGTGAGTTACGATAACTATTTTATAAAGGCGCCCTGGTAGCAGCCCCTGAAATGAGCTCTGGGTGAGACTTTGTACACCAGGCTTCCGGTCATGCAGAGTGTTGTCTGGATTGTATAGGAAGATATCATAGGATTCTAACTCTCCCTCTGCACGTGTCCATATGAATGACAAGCTGTCTGTGCTGTTCCCTGTGATCTTTAGGCCTGTCACTGCCGCTGGGACTAAAACATTAAGATAAAAAAAATGTTATATAGCATATATAGGATTTATTTGATAAATTTCATTGCTTTGAGGTTTGTTGGCTCTTATGACTCCACAATTTGTTTCCAAAAATGATTCTTTGCTTATGCTGACAAATAATCTGATCCTAAAGGGGGTGTTCCTTCACATACTGTTATGGCAGATCTCCAAGACCCCTGCCCATTCTAAACGGTGCTGTGCCACAGTTCCCACAAACATTGTGTGCCTCATTCAACTAAATAAGATGTGGCCCATTAAATCTGAGCTTAGTTGGGGTCCCAGTGGTCAGATCCCTGCCAATTAAGTAACGGCATATCACTTAACACCGGATCTATTTCTTATACTGCCAAGATAATTCATTTTTTTAGTTTAGTCACAAAACACCCAAATCTTAATCTTTATTTTTTTGGGCTGGACCACCAGAGTGCAAGAGCATCAGACATAGTAATGTGTCCAAAGGTCCAACAGAAGTCAACACCATTGAAGGTGGAGAAAATCACTTATCACTAGGGTCTATTTCATATATATTCCCAGGATAATCCCTGTTTTTTTTTTTGCAACCACAAGGCCTCAAGATCTTTCCTTATTCAATTCAAACCATAAGTTCCCAACATATTTTTTATATTATTTTAGCTAAATCTTTTGTTATTCGTATTATTCAGTGCACGGATTTTGCACTTTCTGTTACCTGTTTGTCCTTCTGTTTGTGCGGCTTTACTGAATAGACTGCTGCTGACTGTAAACACTTGGATTTTGTATTTCTTTCCTGGAACAAGGTCTTCAAACTTGTGTGATTTTGTGGTTGCTGGCACAGACTTGTTACTTATTAGAACTCCTTGGTTAGTAAGAAGAAGTAGGTCATATCTATCTGCGATGCCTGGTGCACTTTGCCAGTTGACCACCAGTAGATGACTGTTGTATTCATTATCTGCCCACAACTTTGGAACCATTGAAGGCACTGAAAGGCAATCAACCATTAGTTTAAGTATCTTCACACATTATATACAGTTGTAACAATTAAGACTATCTAGAAGCAAAGTCATACTTGTTCGTCCAAAGGATGTCATGTTTTTGCTTAAACTTCCACTGTTTGTCTGTACTACAACCTTGTACAGTTCGCCTGGAACCAGGTTGTTGAAGGTATGTTCATAATGTTCATAGATGTTCTTGGATATGGTCTGAGATTCTATCTGGTTGTTCTGACGGAAGATTGTCACCATGTATGAATCTACATCTCCTCCACCAGATGTCCACTTCACAATGAGACTCTTTGTCATTCCATTCGGTGAAATGTAGATGTTCTTAGCAGCGCTGGGAACTAATGAAGAACAAACAGGACACCAGAGTTTAACATTCTATGTCTATATATATGATTGCCAACTTGCATTATCTGTTATCTTTTTAATGATTAATTATATTTTCTAAGAGATTATCCATAAATGTTATAGAAACTGTAAAGAATAGGATAAAGGCACATGGATGTCTTACACTGGTCATACACATTAGATCGGCTGACTATCTAATGTGAAAGAGGCCTTCTAACTCTCAACTGCAAATCCTGGGGGTGAAAGGGTTGGCTTGTTAGATTACGATAGAGGTGTCTAGATTTTTCTTCTCTCCCATTAAAAATACATGCATGTTCAGCTAATGGGGGCTTAACAAGCATTTTGCAGACAGTTATGTAATATGTAAAGTCAGTTTGAGGAAGTTTCCTCACTCTGTGCTAGCCTCTATCAGTTAGATGGCTAAAGGAGTGAGTAGCTGCTGCTCTGGAGGACTCAATGCCATGGTACATTCCATGGTCACCCTTCATTTCAATGGGTGACTGGAATACATGATGACAGCCAACCATTATGTCAGTGCGGTGCAGCTCTTTCTTACAAAGTTGACTGATTAGTGGAAGGCTTTCGTATGGGATATCTCCTTCAACTTTTGGCCCCATATTTGATTCACTACATATAACTGGCACTATGACACAAGTCTTACTAGTTTCTTACCTGTTAACCCCTCTACAAAGGTTGATCTCTGTGCATCACCGCTAAATGTCAGAACAACTATCTTGTATAGGCGACCAGGAGTGAGAGAGGTGAAGTGGTATTCAGAAGCCGTGTGACTCAATGTAATCAGTGGGAGAACACTCATGTCATTGTATAGAAGTTGAATCTCATAGCGATCCACATCTCCATCAGCTCTTGACCATATAACCTGGAGCTCCTCACTGCCTCTTCTTGCAAGTGTTAGCTGCTTTACAGCCTCTGGGACTAATAAAAGATGGACACACATAAGCCATGGAATGTTTATATGGAAGGAGAATATAACAAAATATAACAAAATCCTTATGATACTTACAGGTTCTTCCACTGGTCATGGCACTGGTCTCATATTTTCCACTTTCAGTGCTTACAGTTATACTGTACAGTCGTCCTGGCACTAGGTTGGAGAATACACATTCATTCTGAGACTTGTTAACTGCTGTAGTGTTAATGAAGTTATTGTTGTTTTTAATGGTCACTTTATATTTGTCAAAGTCTCCAAGAGCATGAAGCCAGGACACTTTGAGATAGTCACTTCTTCCAGCATTGCTCACTGTTAGCCCCTGAACGGCAGAGGGAACTGGAAAATGAAAGGCTAATGGTTAACATGTTCACAAAATATCAATAATGCTAAATGAACAGTGATTTCATAAGCCTAACATGTATTTGTAACTTTGGGTTTATCTATAGATAGCTATAGATTTGTAGGGAGTAGATATATTTCTATAATGAGCACTGTCCTGAAAAAAGATAAACGTCTTTGATAGTTGTTTTATATGTTTTATCTATATGAAAGTATTACAGAAGTCCTGACATATTTATATACTGTATTCCAGATAGATCGATAGCTAGGTAGATATTAGATAGATAGATAGATCTATAGATATGAGATCGATAGACAGATAGATAGAAAATATATAATAGATGATAGGTAGTAGATATTAGATAGATAGATAGTAGTTAGATATCAAATCGATAATATATAATAGAAAGATGATAGAAAAACAATATATAATAGATGATAGATAGTAGATAGATAGATATTAGACAACTGATAGATGATACATAATACTGTATATAATAGATAGTAGATAGATAGATTGTATTGTACCTGTCCACTCTTGGCTGAAGGAATAGTTCTCGAATTTTCCACTCCGTGTTGTTACGGTCACATTATATAGTCTTCCAGGTGTTAAACCACTGAAGGAACATTCATGGATGGATTTGGATAGGGTGAGTGGTGGAAGGATATTACTATTATGGGATAAGGTTACTACATATGTATCCACATCTCCAGTGGCCTGTAGCCAAGATATGCGCAGGTAGTCACTCTGACCATTGTTACTGACTGTAATTCCACTTACACTGGCTGGCACTGTAATATAATTTGACAAAACAAACATTTATTGCTTTGGCTAGCAATAATAAATAACAGTGATGCTAGAAAGTGGAATGTGAGTTTGTTCGTCATGACGGTACTTCCATAAATCCGTACACAGAATACGCCTATCATTTTTTAAAACAATGAGTTAAAGTGTAACTGCTATTCTATTTTTATGTTTGTAATGTATAGGGGCAGTGATACTGACCATTTTTGTAATATACTTTAATTACTGATAGTGTACATTTCTCTTAGAAAATTAGCTCTAAAGTGTCCCATTTTGAGCCTTAACAACGCTCCTCTGTCTTCTGTTAACATGACAGTCAGTGTTAGCAAGTCTTCACAGTTATGTAAACATAAGACAGAGGAGCATTTCTAAGGCTCAAAATGGGCCACTTCAGAGTTATTTCAGTAATTAATGTATATTACAAAAATGGTCAGTATCACTGCCCCTATACAGTACATTACAAACATAAAAATAGAATGGCAGTTACACTTTAATTTGCCACCATTTGCCATTTGAAATGAAAGCTTTATGTTCATTGTTATATGACCTTGCATAGGGAGCACATTTTGTTTACAGTTTTGCTCCATTGACTGTATTTTCTTATCCTATTTGCTCATCGTGGTAAAGGATGTCTTAGCTTAAATATTTCAAGAGTTTCTTGAGTTGTGAACCATATATATTACTGGACTGAAGGTAAATATCAGGGATTGCTAAGACTATATTACATATGTTAATAGAGTAGTTACAGTTGAAATTAGGATGAAAAGCAAAACTTTTGTGCCCTCTGCTGGCAAAATGTGGAACATTATATAACAATGCTTGTGGGTAGAACTGCCTGTTATCACTTCTCGTCTGAGTATGATGCATTCTGATGTACAGGCCATTGTTCAAAAGTATTTCGCTATATTCTTTAAGTACAGGACATAATCACTTAAGGAAGGAAGCTGCTTGATTAAGTTCACATGAGTATCAACCTTACAAATTTGCTGATCTTGTGTAATTAAACATTCGTTCTTGTCTTGACTCTAATTTCCTGTACATAGCCTTTTCAGTTAATCTGTATCCTCTCTCTTCCCCAAAGATCTTCAGTACAATTTGTCATTTTTCTTGGGTATGTTTTCTTAATCTATCCGTTCTCCTTAATTGGTATTTGCAGTTTCATGTAATATCCTTTTGATCTAGCATCTTGCCTAAACTTGTAGACTGGAGGTATTCGGTATAACTTATTAAAGGATTGCTTACATAGAAATACAATTATTGTATCAACTTCTTAGACATTTATTGACCACAGGTTCTACCTGTAGGATCCTCTCCAATCTGCAGTGTTCTTTGATTCCATCCCATGGGTTAAGCTGATTCCATGAGTCCCATAAAAGCCAATGGAAAGAGCTGTGCACATGCACAGGGCTACCTCCCCTTTATTTTTTCTACCTAAGGCTACATGCACATGACAAAAACGTCCATTAAAAACAGACACACTCAGTTTTTCATGGCCATTTTTTAACCATTTTTTGCATCCATTTTCTGTCCGCCTGTCCATTTTGAATGGTTGTTTTGCATCATTTTTATAATAAAAACTGATGAATTTCATTGGCTTTTTTTTATAAAGATCCCAACCCCAGCAGTGCCCTCAGTACACATAATGTCCCCCATAATGGCCCCCATCATTAATAATGTTCCACATAGTGGCCCCCATTTGTAATAATGTCCTCCATAGTGGCCTCCGCAGTAATAATGTCTCCCATAGTGGCCCCCAGCATTATTAATTTCTCCCATAGTGGCCTACAACAGTTATAATGTCTCCTATAGTGGCCCTAAGAATTAGTAATGTCCCCCAAAGTGGCCCAAAGTTGATGTTTTGCTTTAGCAGAAAAATAAAAACTCATCCACTTGCAGGCGCAGCGGCATTCACTCCTCTCTTGATTAAAAAGGACTTGCCGAAAGACCTGCACTCTAATGCTGGGGGCCACTATGGGAGACATTATTACTGCGGGGGACGCTATGGGGGACATTATTACAAATGGGGACCATGGGCTTCGGCAGGTCCTTTTAAAAGGAGGGAAATTCCCTCCTTTAAAAAGTCTGAAAATATCAAGTTATATGGTTCTTTATATAGCAGTCTGTATTCTGCCAAAGGGTTGTGAAAACAGCCAAAAACTGATGAGACAAATATTGTATATCTAGTATGTACAGGAGGTTTCATCCTACCTGTCCTGCCTTCAGCCAGAGATTGTCTAGATGCAATGCCTCCACTGAGAGTTGTCACCACCACTGAGTAGAGTCCTCCAGGCTTTAAGGAGTGGAACTGATATTTATTGGTGTCACTAGACACGCTCTCATTCTTTATGACAATATTTTCATGTATTAGGAGAACTTGGAAGGAGTCCACGTCTCCCCGACCTCTTGTCCACTCTGCATATAGACTGGTTGTTTTTTCTTGATTGGCTAAATTTAAATTAGTGACCTGGAAAGGAACTTTGATGGAGACAAGATAAGATTAATATAAGATCACAATATATAAGATATATAGTAGAAAATGAAAAAAAGTTGTAATTGTTTTTTGTTGTAGGGAATTCTCCATTTCAGTATAATACATTATTACATACACAAAATACATACTACATTTCCAGTCACTATGCATCTTCAACATTTCTTATACAGTTATATCCTTATACATCGATTTATGTATATGGAGCAGGAGTAGCGCATTAAAATACTGTAATGTGAAATAGTCCATGTCTACTGAAAATGGAGCTTATCTGGCCCCAGTGCATTATACTTTTCTATCAGACTCCCTAGTCCAGCACATCAAATCCTGGAACATTTTCCTGCTAGGCTTTAATACATTTTAGCTTTTGATATGCCCTCTATTATCCTGTGATTTTAACATCTATTAATGGTCTCTTTTTTCCTCTAATCTTACATCCTTATCCTCTTTCTTTGTTCTCTTTGAGTGGTCTGATTCCCGCTCACAAAAAGGGTCACACTATTGATCTCATATTCATCTAACAGTCCTTTATAGAAAACATCACTGTTTGACCACCATTTCTGATCTTAATATTTAATCTTTTTCTCCTTTCTCTTTCAGGAAAACCATCATTGTTACTAGAGATTTAAAGGGGTTGCTGGTTGCAGATAGCCAAATAGAACGCTCGGCTATCTCCAGAATTCCCCTAGAAATTAGTGGAGCGGCTGCATGCATGTGTGACCGGCCACTTTGTTCATTTCGGGGGGGGGGGGGGGGGGGGGGGGCTGCAGGGGGTATGGGACCTTCGTTCTCCCGATCAGTAGGGGTCCCAGCAGTAGGACCCCCACCAATATAATAGTTATCCTCTATCCTGTGGATAGAGGATAACTTGAAACAACTGGAATACCCTTTTAAGGTCTATAGACCTGATTCAACTCACAAACACTTTACCATCTATGTCAACAAAACACTACAGCATCCACAGAAACTTCCCTCGACCAGGATTTACATATGTCTGCCATACACCTTTTATAATGCAGAATGCTGTAATCCAACTCATCTGCTAATTTCTCAAACTTCAATCTGAACATTTAACTTTGTAGTACCTTGTGAACATGAATTAATCCCATGGCTTAAGATGGCCACACATTTTCATAGGTTTAATTAGATGTTTCCACCACTTATTCCTTCACAATTCTTAATACATCCCAATTCATTCCTTTCTGTTTTTGACAGAATAACATTTTTAAAATTGCCTAGTCCCTTCCAGTTGACAGCTTTCACCCTGTCCCTTGCAACTAATTTGGGCCACTGTCAATTACTTGTCCCACCTAAACTTACCTAACATCTTTACCAAGAATCATTAAACTGGTAACCAAATTTCCAAGCCCTCATTTTCTCTAAGCTACTATGAAAGTCAGCCTGTAACCTAGAACCTACTATCTCTGTACTTGAAATCACTCAGCCTTGTATCCGCTCACTGCATTCACTGCTCTCACAAATGACTGCCCACTTCTCACCATCCTTGACCTTTCTGCTGCCCTTGAAACAATAGACCACCAACGACTTTTAAAAATGCTGACTTTGTTTAGATTGAGGAGCACTGTTCTGTCTTGGTTCTCCTTAAACCTGTCTTTAGGAGGTCTGTAAAACACAGCACACTAGGTTGCTCCATTTCTGTGTTTGGAGCAGAGTACATGACTTTATACATGACTTTATAACCTACTATGCACAGGATTACCCAGCGTCCTATTTGGTCTTACAATAATGAGGGAGTGTAGAAGGACGAATTAATGTTATCAGCCTTTTCCTTCCTGCTACTCTTGAGCCAAGTCCCCAGAGTTTTCCTTCCCACCCTTCCTTTTTTTCTTTTTTTGATAATTTTACGTAGATGTGTTGAAACTTGCTAGTGGCGATATGTCGAGATTTGGACATAATCCATTCATCACTTGTGTCAGTCATGATTTAAACAGTGTGTCCCACTAGTAGGTTAACCACATTTAGTAACATAGTAACATAGTAACATAGTACATAAGGCCGAAAAAAGACATTTGTCCATCCAGTTCGGCCTGTTATCCTGCAAGTTGATCCAGAGGAAGGCAAAAAACCCTGTGAGGTAGAAGCCAATTTTCTCCACTTTAGGGGAATAAAAAATTCCTTCCCGACTCCAATCATGCAATCAGAATAACTCCCTGGATCAACGACCCCTCTCTAGTAGCTATAGCCTGTAATATTATTACGCTCTAGAAACACATCCAGGCCCCTCTTGAATTCCTTTATTGTACTCACCATCACCACCTCCTCAGGCAGAGAGAGAGAGATTTCTATATGTTATCTTTCTAATAGGATTATTAGGTAGATAACATATTTGAAATTAAAGAGAAGCATAGCCCTCTCCATCAAAGTATACAGGAGTTACAGAAAAGCCAGGTAAACATAGCTCAGCTCTTCCCACACCCCTAATAGACTTAAATGGGAAAATCAGCCACTGTGAGGTTGCAAATGGGTGTCATGGGACCCCTTGTTTTTCCAATCAATGAAGGTCCTGGGGCCGAGGTCTGCCATTAACATGCATCTCTGACATATTCTGTGGATATTCCATAAATATTCAAGATGGGAGTACCCTACATATTTGTACCGGTCAGTTTGTATAGTAATGATTAACTTAAATTTTTACATCTCACACAGTACCATAAAGCTTTATGTTACCAATCTCTCCTCTCTAGTTATTATTAGTATCTACATATAATATTGAACCTGAGATTGGTTTGTGGAGGGGGTCTGACCACTGGGACCCCCAGAGATCTAGAAAACAAGGGTTCTCTGATTCCCTGGTCTAAATGCAATGGCAGTGAGCATGTGGACCAACGTGTGCACTACAGCTCCATTCAGAGATGGGACTTAGGGACCCCTCATTCTCAGGATCATGGATTTCCCAGCATTCAAACCCGCAAACTAATATTTATCACCTATCCTGTGGATAGGTGATAAATGCTTTTTTGTGGGATAACGCCTTTAGGGTGCATTCAGTCGGTATCCGTGTTTTGCGGATCCGCAATTTGAGGACCGCAAATCACTTATGGTCATCTAAATGTAACCTAAGGCTGCATTTTGCAGAACACACAGGGCCAGCCCTATATAGAACTGCCTATTCTTGTCCACGATTGCGGATAAAGAAAAGGACATGTTCTATATTTTTTGCGGGGGCCATGGAACGGAACTACGGATTCGGACAGCACACGGTGTGCTATCCACACTTTTTGCAGCCCCATTGAAACTAAAATTAAAGAACAGATGCGGACCCAGAACTACGGTTGTCTGAATGCACCCTTAAAGATCAATCAGATATGCAAATATAATTCTCTGTGTAACCCAGAACAAATATTTCCAGTAGAGGTAGCTCAGTATTACTAGGGATATAACAATTGTGGGGTTTCGCTCTGGTAGATAGGGTAAGCGGACGCAGTACAGAGGCAAAAGACAAGTTCTTAACGCAAAACTTCAGTGTTTATTCACACTTGAGGCAAATGCACAGAACAATGCGTTACTTTGCAGTCTTGGTGTTTACTTCTCACACAATGGAAAGTACTGTGACAAATATTAGTTTTCACAAAGTTTGCTGCTAAACTGCTTTTAGATCTTTGCTTCAGTTGTTTCTGTGATGTAGTGAAATATAATTACACGCACTTCATACGTTTCAAAGGCTTTTATCGACAATTACATAATATTTATGCAAAGAGTCAGTATTTGCAGTGTTGGCCCTTCTTTTTCAGGACCTCTGCAATTCGACTGGGCATGCTCTCAATCAACTTCTGGGCCAATTCCTATTCTTTCATAATCACTTCTTCGAGTTTGTCAGAATTAGTGGGTTTTTGTTTGTCCACCCACCTCTTGAGGATTGACCACAAGTTCTCAATGGGATTAAGATCTGGCGAGTTTCCAGGCCACGGACCCAAAATGTCAACGTTTTGGTCCCCGAGCCACTTAGTTATCACTTTTGCCTTATGGCACGGTGCTCCATCGTGCTGGAAAATGCATTGTTCTTCACCAAACTATTGTTGGAAGAAGTTGCTGTTGGAGGGTGTTTTGGTACCATTCTTTATTCATGTCTGTGTTTTTGGGCAAAATTGTGAGTGAGCCCACTCCCTTGGATGAGAAGCAACCCCACACATGAATGGTCTCAGGATGCTTTACTGTTGGCGTCAGGACTGATGGTAGCGCTCACCTTTTCTTCTCCGGACAAGCCTTTTTCCAGATGCCCCAAACAATCGGAAAGAGGCTTCATCGGAGAATATGACTTTGCCCCAGTCCTCAGCAGTCCATTCACCATACTTTCTGCAGAAGATCAATCTGTCCCTGATGTTTTTTTTGGAGAGAAGTGGCTTCTTTGCTGCCCTTCTTGACACCAGGCCATCTTCCAAAAGTCTTCGCCTCACTGTGCGTGCAGATGCGCTCACACCTGCCTGCTGCCATTCCTGAGCAAGCTCTGCACTGGTGGCACTCCGATCCCACAGCTGAATCCTCTTTAGGAGACGATCCTGGCGCTTGCTGGACTTTCTTGGACGCCCTGAAGGCTTCTTAACAAGAATTGAACCTCTTTCCTTGAAGTTCTTGATGATCCTATAAATTGTTGATTGAGGTGCAAGTAGCCACAATATCCTTGCCTGTGAAGCCATTTTTATGCAACGCAATGATGGCTGCACGCGTTTCTTTGCAGGTCACCATGGTTAACAATGGAAGAACAATGATTTCAAGCATCACCCTCCTTTTAACATGTCAAGTCTGCCATTTTAACCCAATCAGCCTGACATAATGATCTCCAGCATTGTGCTCGTCAACATTCTCACCTGAGTTAACAAGACGATTACTGAAATGATCTCAGCAGGTCCTTTAATGACAGCATTGAAATGCAGTGGAAAGGTTTTTTTGTGATTAAGTTAATTTTCATGGCAAAGAAGGACTATGCAATTCATCTGATCACTCTTCATAACATTCTGGAGTATATGCAAATTGCTATTATAAAAACTTAAGCAGCAACTTTTCCAATTTCCAATATTTATGTAATTCTCAAGACTTTTGGCCACGACTGTACATCTTGGTGATAATTCACACAAATTGAAAAGTTCATATAAGTCAACTTAAAGTCAGTTCTGCCTCCAGCAGTCCCCGGCAGGCTTCAGGGGGCCTGTTTCCTCGGCACATGGTTCTCAGCCCTCCAACCTGGCACCAAGCCTCAGATCCTAACACAGAGATCCTGCTGCTGAGCCCAGCTGCCTATTTAAGGACAGCCAGGTGCTGCCAATAACCCAGACCGGCAATTAAAATCCAGTCCGGTATTTGACCCCACCTGGCTGCAAATTAGCCCAGCAGCACATGCTTGGAGGAAAGTACTTGTATTCCTAGGCCATTCCCTTCACTGTGTCACATACCCCCCTCCTTTGTTCAACCCTGAGGGGGTGAACACTCGCCAGACAATGTATTCGGGACCGGGCATCAGGCCTGCCCTGTGTTCCACTGTAAATTTAAAGTTCTGTAGGTAAAGGAACCATCTGGTGACCCGGGCATTCCTGTGTTTGGCCTGGAATTTTCTCCCCAACAAATAATAATGGAGAGACTCGAGTGCCCACTTGATAGCCAGGCACTCTCTCTCCACTATACTGTACCTGGTCTCGGCTAGGGTGAGCTTACGGCTGAGGAAGACAATGGGATACTTCTCCCCGTTGATTTCCTGAGACAGTACAGCACCGAGGCCTACTTCGGAGGCATCGGTCTGTAATATAAATTCCTTTTTGAAGTCGGGCATCACCTAAACTGGGGACCCGCACAGGGCCGACTTCAAAGTGAAGAAAGCCCCTTCCGCCTGATCATCCCAGCGAACCATCACCGACCTGCGTTCCTTCAAGATCACTGTCAATGGCGCGGCCACCATAGCAAAGTGGGGGACAAACCTCATATAATAGCCCACCATTCCCAAGAACGACTTTACTTGCTTAGTAGTGACAGGTCGGGGCCAATTCCGTATTGCCTCTATTTTGTTAACTTGGGGTTTAAAGACTCCGCGCCCAATGACATACCCAAGGTATTTAGTCTCCTCTAACCCTATCGCACATTTTTTTGCGTTAGCAGTTAGTCCAGCCTTCCGAAGGGAGTCCACTATGGCCTGCACTTTGGGTAGGTGACTTTCCCATTCGGTACTGTGGATGACAATATCGTCCAGGTAAGCTGAAGCGTACCGACGATGTGGACGAAGTACAACGTCCATAAGTCGTTGAAAAGTTGCAGGGGCACCATGCAGACCAAAGGGTAACACCTTATATTGGTACAGCCCCTCCGGTGTGATGAAAGCAGTTTTCTCTTTGGCAGCCTCCTTAAAGGGTACCTGCCAGTACCATTTGGTGAGGTCCAAAACAGAAAAATACCGGGCTTGTCCTAACCTCTCGATAAGCTCATCCACCCGGGGCATGGGATACGCATCGAATTTGGAAATCTCGTTTAGTTTACGAAAATCGTTACAGAACAGTAACGTCCCGTCTGGTTTGGGTATTAAAACTATAGGACTGGCCCACTCACTTTTAGACTCATTAACGTCTAGTTGCAGCATTAGCTGCACTTCCTCCAAGATGGCTTGTCGACGAGCCTCGGGTACCTCACAACCGGCCATAGGGCCGGGAAGCCTGGAAAGTCTCTCCCTATTACGAGTTTGTAGTGTAGATTTGTGGCGACTGCCACCTCGTGGGTCCAACTGCCGGCTACCGTGGTTATAGACACCAGCAATTAAAATCCAGTTCGGTATTTGACCCCACCTGGCTGCAAATCAGCCCAGCAGCACACGCTGGGAGGAAAGTACCTGTTTTCCCAGACCATTCCACTTACTATGTCACACAATACTGAAATGTGTTTTTATCACACGTGTATGTATTTCCATAAATATATTTTATGAATATAGAGCAAGGAGGAGGACCAGGGTTTTTTCATTGACTGCTAAGGCAGTAGTACCAAAAAGTTTTGCATCCCTACAGGAAAACTAGTTGTGGTATGAATGTGTTTGAACAATAGAAATAATTTATCAATTACTAGACATAATCACAAAGTTGAATGCATTTCCGAACAAGGACATCATATGTTTTATAGAGATACTGGTCTTACCTGTTCTTCCTTCTACAGAAGCCCAGGTGTTAAGATCGCCACTGATACTTGTAACTTTGGCTGTATATTTTCTTCCAGGTACCAGGTCAGTAAAAGTAAACTCTTTGGCTTCTTTAGCAAGAACTTTGTTTATGAGTATAAGATCCCTGTCTGCAAGTGAGACCACATAACTGTCCCATTCTGCGAAAGGAGTCACCCATGTGATGCTGAATGAAGATTCATTGGTATGTTTAATCCGGAGCTGCTGGACGGCTTGTGGAGCTGCATCACAAGACAAAAGGATTCAATATTAGCAGATACAAACAGATGTAAGTCAAACTCATTTTATCTGTTGTTTTTATGTTAAGGTAAGTTAGCGAAATGCTGCGGATTTTATAATTTACAATTGCCCATGATGTGCATTCATATTTCTATTTACGCCATTGACCTCAATAGGACAGTCAAAATCCACAAAAACATTTTCAAGCAACCATTTTGCTATGGATTGCTTTGGAGTGGATCAAAAAGGGGAGAAAATATTAAGGACACTCCTAATTCACTCCTGGTTTTGGCTTCCAAAACTGCATCAGGAAATCTGGCCATGTGTCTGTACCTTAAAAGGGTTGTGCAAGAATGTGGGGGTTGGTCCCCCACTTGGTAGGACCTGTAAAGGGAATCTTAATTACCTGGCTGGCTCCCCGTTCCTTCTCCTTCTGCTCTACTGGACTCCCACAATGTAAACATCCGGTTTGACATCTCCTTACGTCATGACAAATGGTCACATTGACGAAAAAGGATCCGGTCACCGCCTCAGCCAGTAATTGGCTGCAGACAGGTCAAACCGGATGTTTACAGTGAGGGAGCCTGTGGAG
This sequence comes from Bufo bufo, assembly GCF_905171765.1. Classification (NCBI taxonomy): domain Eukaryota; kingdom Metazoa; phylum Chordata; class Amphibia; order Anura; family Bufonidae; genus Bufo; species Bufo bufo. Next base: position 481,088,294 of record NC_053389.1, read on the forward strand.
CATCACAGGCCTGATAGCATCACAGAAGGAGCAGGGAGCCAGCCAGGTAAGTAAGATTCCCTTTACTCATCCGGCCAAATGGGGAGATTGCACAACCCCTTTAAGAATAACAGCATCAAGTATTAGTGACAACATGTAAGGGCTGACCTGTTCTGCCTTTGCAGTAAGCAGCATTTCTCAAACCGCCACTCCCCACGACCACGGCAACATCATACTGTCTTCCAGGTATAAGTCCCATATCTTCAATGATGAACTCTCTGTAGTGCGCCTCCATAGTAGTATTCCGCAAAACAGTTGACTGGTTGTAGAGAACAAGATGATATTTATCCCAGTCACCAGCAGGTGGCAACCAGCTTACTCTGAGAGATTTGACTCCATTGCTAGTGGCTTTCAGGTCTGTAACTCTTTCTGGAACTGGAAATTAAAAATATAACATGTTCTTTAATCTTTCTTCATTCCTGTTGCTTCTAAAGTGGTAACATATTCTGTGGCACTATACACAGGTTGTCATCAGTCTTCATCCAAAATCTAATTACACCATCATACACAATAATACCCCTCAACAAACACAAAACACATTTGCAAATTTACAATCACTATATAGTTTTTGACCCTGACCATAAAAGGTTACATAGTTGCAACATCCATAATGGAACAATTCTTTCCTAATTTTCCACTTTTGGGGCATATTCACCCTGTACAGAAATCACACTCTCCCCTTTAGCCGAAGCCAAGAGTTGTTGGTCAAGAATTAGTGAAGAATCTATCCATATCATAGTCTACAAGGACTTCACAAGGAGGTTTTTTGGGATTATTTGGTAGAAACTGGTAAGGTCCTGATCTAGTCTGTAAAGTGTAGTCAGGAATATTAACAAACTTTTCTGGTGCATTTTTATTTTCTCTTCTTAGCTATTTGATTTCAGTGTATTACATGGTAATGCATTAAAGAGCAGCAGGATCAACCATACTAAACCAGGAACACTGTTCGATACGGTTGATTTGCTGATCAAAATGATACCTATCTTGGTGAAAAACAGCTGCAGACTTTCATTCTTTATGCAAACAAGGGCCTCAGTGCACCGAGGGCCAAGGCCTAGCCCCAGGTGCACCTCAGCACCTCAGCTTTCCAGTGCTGCCTCCGCTCCTTGCTGCAGTGAAGCCCTCATTTGCATAAATTATTAAAGTTCATCTTTTTTTTCTTAGAAACCACTAAAACAATTTTCACAAGACAGGTATTTTAATCATTATGGGATTGATCATGCCAACAGGTTCTCTTTGAGCAGTTGTACTTCTGAGTCTTCTACATCTGGCCAGTAGGGACTCTCAAATTCAGACGAATGCTGTCAGAATCCTGTTGCAGCAAACAACAAAAGATGAGACGTCAGATCTTTTAGATATGGCACTTCATGGTACACCTCTGCTGCTTCTTAATAATCTTCAAATTAAGTGCAACGTAATGAGATGTATAAGTCAGTAAAGTTGTATAAGTCAGTTAAACTTCTGCTATTCTGTCACATATCGCACAAAAATGACAACACAGCTGATAAATACTTACTAGTCCTGCCAATTGCCATTTTGTCAGCACTTAAGTCCCCAGCAATACAAGTGACATTAATCTGATACAAGCACCCTGGTGTTAGATCATTAAAGGTGACTTCTGTGGAGGCTGAGTTCAGAGTTCTGCTGTATTTGATAGATCCTTTCTCAGATAAGGTAATATTGTAGAAATCCAGCTTGCCTCGAGGCGTTTTCCAGCGAACCTTTAATTTTGTAGAACTTCCTTCATTCAGCACAAATAAATCAGACACCTCGGCAGGAGCTAGCAGATGAAGAACAGCGTGGGTTAGATCAATTGACCGAGGACTTGAATGAATGAAGAATATATAGACCCATCAGTCAATGGAAGGATGAGAGATTAGACAAATATAATGACTTCATTGCATTTTTTATTGTTTTTTCTTTGACCGCAGTCTGAAGAGCAGATGATGATAATGAAAATGCCAGGTAACACACTTCTCCGGTTACTTAAATACATTAATAAGGTTGTAATAAGGCCATGATAGGTGGCCAGTTCAGAAGATGACACTTCTCATTCCTTACCTGTTCTTGCTAGGTTTGAGTTCCAGTTTTGCAAGCCTGCAGCATTAGTGATCACTGTGATATTATAGATGTAGCCGGGTAGGAGTCCATTGAAAGTGTGTGTAGTTATTTGTTTGTCAATATTGACTTCACTAATTATCTTTTGCTGATGTAATAAGAAAACCTTGTAATATTCTATATTGCCAGAACCAGGCATCCATGATACATGAATACTGTCTGATTTACTATGAACATCAATGCTCTTCACAGACATTGGAACTATAAGTGAAACAGAAAATACATGTTATAAAATACATATAGCACATATTATAGACTGCGTTACACAGTACTATAGAAATGTTCAGTAACAGAGCATCTTGCTGCAGTCTGACTGTGCTATATTGTCTCTGGCAGTGGCGTAGCTAGAAATGACTGGGCCCCACAGCAAATTTTTGAATGGGGCCCCCCTCCCCCAGTAATTTTTTCGCAACCCACTTCCTTTCATGCTGCCCCATTCCTGTGGCTAGTAAAGATCGCTCTCTCAGACCAGGCCCGGGAGCTGTTCCATCCTTTTCCTACACTGTCTATACTGTCATTGTATATCATTTCATTGAGTAATACTGTTGAGGGGGCCCTGTCAAAATCTTTTAGTCCTCCTCCTCCTGGATGGGCCCCTTCTGGGTCAGGGCCCCAAAGCAGCCGCTTCCCCTGCTTCCCCTATAGCTACCCCCCCTGGTCTCTGGCTATAGGGACTGCTGTAGGAGCTTGTAGCTGTTAGGGTCCATTCACACGTCCGTTGTTTCTTTACTGATCTGTTCCGTTTTTTGCAGAACAGATCCGGACCAGATCTGGACCCATTCATTTTCAATGGGTCCTGAAAAAAATCGGACAGCTCAATGTCTGATTTTTTTTCAGGACCCATTGAAAATGAATGGGTCCAGATCTGGTCCAGATCTGTTCTGCAAAAAACGGAACAGATCAGGAAAGAAACAACGGACGTGTGAATGGACCCTTATATGTAGAGGGCTGCATTTAGCCAACATTACCTTGGTCAACAAGAGTGTATATCCTGCTTCTAGGGGTCTACCACTGCTTTACAAGTGACGGCCTATCTTCAGGATAGGCCACCACTAATTGATCACCCCAAACCTGTTTCACACAGCTCTGTTCACGATGTGGTAGATGGAGATAGTTGGAGCAGCAGTTCAGTAACCCACTCCATCCGCTGCACAATGGACGGAGCTGTGTAATTCAAGTCCGTCAATTGTAAGTGGAAAAGGTGTGGTCAACATAGGTTCAAGATCCCCACCGTCTGGCCACGAAGCGCAAACTAGCGCGAAATGGCCGTTGCCGCAAATCTTTCCTGTGTCTAATAGCACTGTATGCTCCTGCCCGAAGATTTTAATGAATGAATAAAGAATTGTTTTATCAACACCGTTGAGTGCCCCCTTTTCTATTTTTCTCTGCATGATTATATTGGCAGTACGCCACTGAACAGGACCATATCTGCAGAGAGGGTCCTGATGGCCTGTCCTGTCAACTGCCCACACTTGTTGAGAATTTGATCTCATGATGTGAGAAGTTTAGTAAATGTATAATTCTCAAGAAATGATAGCTGAGCAAAAAAAATAATATCAATGAAAATAAATGATGAATAGAGAATTATGTGGAAGTTAGATAGACATTGATATAAAACTCTCCCATAAAGTATGGACACACATTGATATGCTAGATGACTATTGTTTTAGATTAACACATACGTACACGTGAATATGACCATACGGTCACATGGTGTGCTACGCAATGAAATAGAATTTATTTTACCTGTGGAGCCATTGATGGAGATTGTAGAGCTGCTCTTGTTACCAGAAAGAGCTGCTATGGTGATGCCATATTGTGTGCCTGGATTTAGGGCAGTAAACACAGCTTCCATTTTGGGATTATTTCCATGGATGTTAACTTTTTGTATACTTTCCCCTTTCTTATTAAGTAACTGCAGTTCATAATGGTCTACCCATCCAGGAGATGAGGTCCAGGAAGCCTGCAAACTTGTTGATGTCACTGTATTTCTTTTCACTTCAAACTGAGAAGGTGGTAGAGGGTCTGGAAGAAATAACCAAGATGTAGAACATTAGTCTTTAATATGCTCATGTGGTGTTTGCGTGTGGCAGCAGTCCAGATTCTTTCACTTTACTTTTTAGGCACATTGGTGTTTTTTTTTTTCATTTCTGTATTGGTTTCATAACAGCATAATCTGTAAATCAATGGGATCTGCCATGATTTGTTGAAAGTGGATTTATCATACTAGTAATGTGCATGCTTAGTGCATGCTGCATTGGTGGGGACTTTTTTGGATTAAAGGGTTATCCTGGAAAATATATTTATGACCTATCCTCAGGATAGGTCATCAGTATCAGATATGCAGGGGTGCGACACCCAGGACCCCCACCAATCATCTGCTAGAAGAGGCCTTGAGCACTGCAGCCTCTTCTTAGGCCAGTGACATCACTGTACATCAGTTACAAGGCCTAGTTGCAGTTCAGCCCCATTCAAGTCAGTGGGCCTGAGCTGCAATACCAAGCACTGCCACTATACAATGTACGGCGCTGTCCTTGGAAATGTGCTAATATGATAATGATCACCTATCCTGAGAATAAGTCATCATTATCTTTTCCAAGATAAGCCCTTTAACCAACTCCAAATATCTACAGTTCACTGATTATAAACCAAGGTACAATGAAAAACCAACCAAAACATGTTCTTTACAGGATCATTGTCTATACCTCCAGTGATTAACTAGTAAGAACTAATACACAAGTTTTAGAAAGAAAGTAATGGAGATCAATCACAGCAAAGTCATAAAAAAAATAAAACTGCTTAGATGAAAGTGAACATAGTTTAACATTCCCGGCTATAAAAACACTATTTAACTGCAAGTGATTAAGGACCAGAAACAAGATTTCCCCATTCTTGGTCATATCTGGTTGTCTTCTACAAAAAGGTAAGAAGTGCGGCAACCTTTCTGATAAACTTTAGAAGCATTAGTCACTGTCAGGGATGCACATAGATTTTCTGCTGCCTGAGGCGAAAACTGAAACGGTGCCCCCCCCCCCTCCCCAATGCCAATTTCTTAACCTAACCACTTTGCAAAAAGGGAAGCGCTCATTGTCCATGGCCCTTATGCTGCCCCCCACTTGTCCCTTCCTGGTGCTGCCTGAGGCGATCAATTCACCTGGCCTCATTGGTGGTGCACCACTGGTCACTGTACATAGGTAGTACTATACTAATGATGGCCATTAAAAAAATATTATTTTACTCAGAAAGTGCATATGTGCCCCTGACATAATCTGTGGAGGGTGAGAATATTTAGCATAAATTTTTTTTCAACCATGTCACCTTTTCTGATTTGGGACTTGAAGGTACTTAGAATAGTTATCTCTCTTTCATCCCTAAACAGCATACTTTTGGAGCCATAATTTGAGTTCAGTGTCCTGATATAATGCATTACAGGACTTTTTTTATATATATATAAATTATCCTCTCGTTTACAGTTCCACATACGTGTTGCTTGTATTCATGGATTCATGTGCCATATCTGCAGCTTTTTGTGTTATATCAATTGAATGGTTGCCTTCTGTATGCATATCCTTCAATGATTTAACTTTTCTAAAAATGTTACACCATAAGAATGGTAGATACATTTTCCTAATCCCTATTCAACCCCTTAATTTGTTTAGTTGACATGTGCACCTAAAAAGGAACTGCTGTATTAACTTTTGAAGTCATGACTCCTTCAAGATCCCTTATTTGAACTATTTTCAGAAAAAGTACTCTCTTCTGAACAACATGCAACAAGAGAAATGTTCTGCTTCCAAAAACAGAAATTTCAAGTTCTGATACTTTGAACATTATGTCTCTGGAATTGAACCTCACCATGAGTTGAACATGGTTTGCGTGCCTAGAAGGTGAAGTTTAAAAATTCAGACTTTATCTAATCTATCTAGCCCAGAAAACAAAACACTTAGTCCCTTTAACATCCGTTAGAACAAAGGAACAATGAGGTTGGGAAGTGCCTGGGCTGAGAGAGTCCTGTCTGGAAACAAACACTTAAACCATTTACATTGTTACAAGAATTCTTTGTTGGCAACCCGCCATCAAGGCAATATTATGCAAATCATACATAGAAATCTTATAGAAGCACTATATCTGTTACCAACCTACATCTACATATAAACCTGCCCTTATATCAGGTGAAATCCTACATCTACATTTTTTTGGGGTTGTATTATGCTTTTACTCCCTACCATCTCTTCTATGATATATTTTATCACATTTATCTCCATATGTATTTACATTACACCTTTTACTACTCATTGTAATCACACATCAGTCCTCAGAAGTGCTCACCCTACCACACTAGGACCAAATCTATTGCTCTGAGTTCACTTGGGGGAACACAGAGGTCAAGAGCAAGAGTATCACACAGATAATGATTTCCTCTCTGCAATGGATGTCCACTCTTCAACACCATTTTGTTTGTTTGAATCTAAATATGTCCATTAATTTATTGATGCTTTTGTAGTACTATTATTATTTATAAAGTAATTTTGAGATGTATAACATATTATTAAACCATGTCCTACATACTACACATAGTTACATAGTTACATAGTTAATACGGTTGAAAAAAGACAAGTCCATCAAGACATTCACAACAAATTCATAACACATTCATATCAATAAAATTTATTTTCAACTGAACTTTTTTCATTTTGTTTCTAGGTCCAATTTTTTTTGCTGGTTTAGTTTTTATATATCATTTTAACCGGGGTTTCCAGTAATAATTTCATATTTACCTGCTCCCCACCTCTCTAGGCCTTCATGTTGTCCATGCTGTGTCAGGGCCGTCTTTTCGAATGGGCACGCTGGGCAGTTGCCCGGGGGCCCCACTTGCCTGGGGGCCCGCCTGCCCAGTGAACCCACCAGCCAACTTCCCAACCGTCATTTAGCAGCGGGCGAGGGGGGGCAATCGCCCCCCCTATGTTGTCCTTTGCCCCCCCGGTTGCCCCCCCGCTGATTCCCCCAGTTGAATACTAATGAGCGCTTCCATTATGGAAGCGCTCATTAGAACCGAGAGACCAGGAAGTGGTGAACGCTCTGTACTCACCACTTCCTGGTCCTCGGCTGTCGGCTGTGCAGGGCTGCGCACAGCGTGAGGGCGCTCTGTGACCTCACGCTGTGCGCGCCAGTTCAGAGCACAGAGTCGACTGAGGAGAGGCAGGCGGCGTCCAGGAGCAGGAGAGGTAAGTGATTTTTTATTTTATAAGAAAATGTGGCTGCTGGGGGCATAAGGGGGCTAATGGAGAGGCATATGGGGGCTAATGGAGAGGCATATGGGGGGCTAATGGAGAGGCATATGGGGGGCTAATGGAGAGAGGCATATGGGGGGCTAATGGAGAGAGGCATATGGGGGGCTAATGGAGAGGCATATGGGGGCTAATGGAGAGGCATATGGGGGCTAATGAGGCATATGGGGGCTAATGGAGAGGCATATGGGGGCTAATGGAGAGGCATATGGGGGCTAATGAGGCATATGGGGGCTAATGGAGAGGCATATGGGGGCTAATGAGGCATATGGGGGCTAATGGAGAGGCATATGGGGGCTAATGGAGAGGCATATGGGGGCTAATGAGGCATATGGGGGCTAATGGAGAGGCATATGGGGGCTAATGAGGCATATGGGGGCTAATGGAGAGGCATATGGGGGCTAATGGAGAGGCATATGGGGGCTAATGGAGAGGCATATGGGGGCTAATGAGGCATATGGGGGCTAATGGAGAGGCATATGGGGGCTAATGGAGAGGCATATGGGGGCTAATGAGGCATATGGGGGCTAATGGAGAGGCATATGGGGGCTAATGGAGAGGCATATGGGGGCTAATGAGGCATATGGGGGCTAATGGAGAGGCATATGGGGGCTAATGGAGAGGCATATGGGGGCTAATGAGGCATATGGGGGCTAATGGAGAGGCATATGGGGGCTAATGGAGAGGCATATGGGGGCTAATGAGGCATATGGGGGCTAATGGAGAGGCATATGGGGGCTAATGGAGAGGCATATGGGGGCTAATGAGGCATATGGGGGCTAATGGAGAGGCATATGGGGGCTAATGAGGCATATGGGGGCTAATGGAGAGGCATATGGGGGCTAATGGAGAGGCATATGGGGGCTAATGGAGAGGCATATGGGGGCTAATGGAGAGGCATATGGGGGCTAATGAGGCATATGGGGGCTAATGGAGAGGCATATGGGGGCTAATGGAGAGGCATATGGGGGCTAATGAGGCATATGGGGGCTAATGGAGAGGCATATGGGGGCTAATGGAGAGGCATATGGGGGCTAATGAGGCATATGGGGGCTAATGGAGAGGCATATGGGGGCTAATGAGGCATATGGGGGCTAATGGAGAGGCATATGGGGGCTAATGGAGAGGCATATGGGGGCTAATGGAGAGGCATATGGGGGCTAATGAGGCATATGGGGGCTAATGGAGAGGCATATGGGGGCTAATGAGGCATATGGGGGCTAATGGAGAGGCATATGGGGGCTAATGGAGAGGCATATGGGGGCTAATGGAGAGGCATATGAGGGCTAATGATGAGAGGCAGCATATGGGGGCTAATGATGAGAGGCAGCATATGGGGGCTAATGATGAGAGGCAGCATATGGGGGCTAATGAGAGGCATAATAACACTGTCATCCACAGATGCCCCCATAACAGTGTGTCTTCCACAGATCCACCATAACAGTGCGCCTGCGCACTGACGAGAGACAGAAAGAAGGGGAAAGAATCCGCGGAAGCAAGCAGAGGACGGCACAGCAGACGATTGAACAGCTTCTTTTGTAAGTAAATAGTTTTATTATAAATGTATCCCTGCATACCGCAATTCTCTCATATTTTGTAATCTTATTTATATATACTTATTTTGTTTTTGCCCCCCCATTTTTGACTGTGGTATCTTTGTGCCCCCCCTATATATTATTCCTATATTAAACACTGATTTTGTTGAAAGTACCAATAAATATCGCCTTATTGATAATTTGCATTTTTATTCTAGTGCGTGATTGTGTAGACAGGGCCCCAGTGCACTGTATTGCCCGGGGGCCTATAATGCTCTTAAGATGGCACTGTGCTGTGTCCATGTTTTATTTCCCAGAGTATTTACATCCGGCACTGCATGGGCAAGATTACATGTCCCTCTGCAGCTAATAACTGGCTTCAGTGGTAATGTGTCCTCAAACAACACATTACGCATGAAGCCAATCATTGAGTAAAAAAACATAGTGGTAAAACGTAATAATAAAATACAGATAGAGGTTTGTTATAAGCCACCCAATATTACAGAGTCTGCTACTATGGGAAATAGACAAGTTATGTTATGGTTATTATGGGGAACTTTAAGATATAGACTGGAAAACTGAAACCTGTAGATCTCATAAAGGAAACAGGTTTTCATAAATAACTAAAGACAATTACCTTTCTGGTACAGGATCCAACTAGAGGGACAGCCAGGACTATTAACCAATAGATCTGACATGACAACATTAGTGGAGGTTGGGGGGCACCTGGGAAATAGTGACCATAGTTTTATAAACTTCCATTTGACCTTCAATTGGATATTTTGTCAGGGAGGCACAAAAAAATGCTGAACCTTAGGAAAGCATCCTACATTTTAACTGTGAGAGGTACATACTGTACCTAACGGGGAAAAAGGGTCAGGAACATGAAAAAAACCCACTGTGGACAAATAGATATGTAAAGGAGCAATAAAAAAAATAAAAAAAAATAAAAAAATATATATATATATATATAGTGGGGTTTCGCTCTGGTAGATAGAGTAAGCGGGCGCAGTACAGAGGTAAAATACAAGTTCTTAACTCAAAACATAAGTGTTTATTCACACTTGGGGTTTGATGACTCTGCTCCCAATGACATACCCCAGGTACTTAGTCTCTTCTAACCCTATAGCACAATTTTTTGGGGTTAGCAGACAGAGGGGCCGGTATCTCTTCTCCTAGACAACCAGGCCACAGGCTGTCTTCTGTACAGGTTTCCCTATCTTTCCACGGTTTGAGTAAATTCACATGGTAAACCTGCTCCGGCTTTCGTCACCCTGGCTGGTGTACCTAGTTTGCATCTCCAATTTTCTCGAGTACATTGTAGGGCCCCTGCCACCTAGCCAGGAACTTACTGTCCACGGTCGGCACCAGAACCATAACCTGATCACCCGGGTTAAAGACCTGGACCCGAGCGTGCCGATTATAGACCCGACTCTGGGCTCGCTGAGCTGCCTCCATATGCTCCCTAACAAGAGGCAACACTGTCTCTATCCGATCTTGCATCTGTGTAACTACTCAATGACACTTTTATGTGGAGTGGGTTGTTGTTCCCACGCCTCCTTGGCCACGTCCAAGAGACTGAGAGGATGTCTGCCATATAGCAGTTCGAAGGGCGAGAACCCAGTAGAGGCATGGGGTACCTCTTGCACTGCGAATATGAGATAGGGCAGTAGGAGGTCCCAGTCCTTCCCATTTTTAGACACAACCTTTTTCAACATATTTTTTAATGTTTGGTTAAACCGTTCTACCAGACCGTCCGTTTACGGATGGTAAACGGACATCCGTAGTTGTTTTATGTGCAGCAACTTACAGAGTTCCCTCATCACCTTGAACATAAAAGGGATCCTTTGGTCGGTCAGAACCTCTTTAGGTAGTCCTACTCGGGAAAACATCCCCATTAACTCCCTAGCTATGAGTTTGGCGAAGGTATGTCACAGTGGCACCGCCTCCGGGTACCGAGTGGCGTAGTCTAGAATGACTAAGATGTGTTGATGCCCTCTGGTGGACTTTGGTACTAGGCCTATGAGGTCCATAGCTATTCGGTCAAATGGTACTTCGAAATTCGGGAGAGTTACTAGGGGACTATGGAAATGTGGCTGGGGGCTAGTTATCTGGCAGGTCGGGCAAGACTTACAAAACTCTTCCACTTCTTTGAATATGCTGGGCCAGTAAAAACGCTGTAGAATACGATCCTGAGTTTTCTGCAGGCCCAGGTGACCCCTGAGAACGTGTTGGTGGGCTAGATCTAACACAAGCTTGCGATAAGCCTTGGGGACCACCAACTGTACAATAGGCTCACCCCGTAGTTGGTTTACCCGATACAACATATCGTGATGAACCACAAAACAGGGAAACACTGACTCTGCCCCTGGTTGTTGTGGTTCATCGTTGTGTTACCATCTACTATTAGCACATTTTTCCAGGCACGGGATAGGGGTGGGTCTAGACGTTAGGCGGTACCAAAATTATCCCCGGAGACATTGAGGTCTGCCAATTCAGGACCAGGCGGCAAGTCCTCCACGTCTCTCACCATCACACTTAGCGGGGTTGTCTCCCCCTCTTCCACTGAAGTGGCAGTCACCCCTACCACTGGCCCTTCGGTCTCAGGTTCCCAGAATTCTGGTCTCCCCCCTGAGCCTGGGCCACTAGGGTTACTCCTGTCTCATGGGTATCAGTCACACTCATAGCAGGCCACAGTACCAGGAAGCCTGGGAAGTCTCTCCCTATTATAAGTTCGTAGTGTAAATTTGGGTCAACTGCCACTTCGTGAGTCCATCTGCCAGCCCCTGTGGTTAGAGACACCAGGGCGATGGGATAGTCTTTTAAGTCTCCATGGATGCACATCCCCCCGACTTTCTGGCTAGTATACTCCACTGACCATACCAGGGGAGCCCTTACTAAGGACACCAGACTCCCTGAGTCCAGCAGAGCCTCCACTGGAGTGTCTCCTACCTCCACCCGGCACAGGTGGTTTAGAGTTTTTGTGGTACCTGCTGCACACAGCTTCCTGGCATATAGCAACTGACGGTAGCCATAGTTAGTATCCATGGGTTCCACCTGATGGGGACCATCAGCTCTTACATGGCCAGGCTCCTGACACCGCCAGCAGACTATCGGAGCCAGGTCTGTAGAGGGTGGGTTTGGTTGGTACAAGTCGCCGGTTCTGAGATGGAGATTTACGGGGTTTGACTGCCCCCCTCCCAAAAGAACCCCCTGTAACAATCTTAGTAGCCTCGTAGCGCTCCACCAGGTCCACCATTTCTAGGGCATTGCCAGGAGACACCTGGCCGATCCAGTGCTGGAGAAGGGGTGACAGAGCCCTCCAGAAAATATCAGCCATTAGTCTATCCAGCATAGCTGTGGGACTCATCAGGCTGTAGCCACATCAGGCTGTAGCTACTGGGTCCTCGCAGGATCAGCCGGCTTAAACCCCCACTGATGTACCCGCTGGGCCCAGACCAACACATTCACCCCCAGTCTTGCAAAAATCTCACCCTTTACTTTTTGGTAGTTGGCCGCTTGATCGTCTGGCAAGTCGAAATACACCCGCTGGAAATCGGATGCCAGGAATGTCGTCTGCGGGGTTCTTCTTAGGAATCGCGGCACGGACTGCTTTCCGGGCATCGTGGACGCTTGGGGTTGCTCCTGCTGTCTGCAAAGCCATCACGTGTTGTAGCAGCAGCTGGTTAGTCTCCTGCTGCTGCTTATTAGCCTCACGTTGCTGCAGGTTTGTCTCTCGCTGCTGCAGATTAGCCTCCATGAGGGCCTTCACAACAGCCTCCATTTTGTTGTGGGGCACTGGTTGTAATACAGCTGGTTTAATGTACGACATACAACCATGCCTGAAAAATGCAGAAACCAAAAATATCGGTGTTCACGCCAGACTCACTGCTCTAGCCCGCATCCTCCACCAATTGTGGGGTTTTGCTCTGGTAGATAGGGTAAGCGGGCGCAGTACAGAGGCAAAATACAAGTTCTTAAAGGGAACCTGTCACCGAGAATTTGTGTATAGAGCTGAGGACATGGGTTGCTAGATGGCCGCTAGCACATCCGCAATACCCAGTCCCCAGTTTTTTTACATAATAAAAGCACACAGAGCTATGGGGACTGGGTATTGCGGATGTGCTAGCGGCCATCTAGCAACCCATGTCCTCAGCTCTATGCACAAAATCCCGGTGACAGGTTCCCTTTAACTCAAAACGTCAGTGTTTATTCACACAAGGCAATTGCACAAAACAGCACGTAGCTTTGCAGTCTTGGTGTTAATTCACACACAATGAAAAGTTCATATAACACAAGTCACCTTGCTGACAGTTCTGTCTCCAGTAGTCCACAGCAGGCTTTAGGGGCCCTGTTTCCCCAGCATGTGGCTCTCAGCCCTCCAGCATGGCACAAAGTCTCAGATCCCAAAAACAGAGACATCTCTGCTGAGCCCAGCTGCCTAATTAAGGACAACCAGGTGCTGCGAAAACCCGGACTGGCACTTAAACTCCGGGCCGGTATTTGACCTCACCTGGCTGGAAACCAGCCCAGCCGCACATGCTGGAAGGAGAATACCTGCCTTGCCAGACACAACCCCTCACTGTGTCACAATATATATGTAACAGGTAGCGAAGAATCATTTCAAAACTATAAAGAAAAAAATAGAAAAGATAGATAAAGGCAGCCAAGCTGGGACAGAGAGGCTCATTGCCAAAGAGAGTAAAACTAACCCTAAAATGTTCTTCAATTATATAAACTGTAAGAAGGTGAAACATTAAAGTGTTGGCCCTTTTAAGAGTGATAAGCGAGGAGTTGTAGAGGGCGATAGAGAAAGCAAGTTTATTAAATATTGTTTTTCTCCACTCTATTCACTGAGAAAAATGCAACACAAAATGAAATGCAGAGTGTCAAAGTAAACTACCCATTAAATGTAGCCTGTCTGACCCAAGAAGAAGTGTAGCAGTGTAGATAAATCAACGGGTCCATATGGCATACCCCCCCCCCCCCCCCCATATTTAAAAAAAAAAGTAATGGAAATAGTGATGTATTATTTATGGACTCTATAATGACAATGAGTTTTCCACAGGAGTGGCACTTAGCAAATGTGGTGCCAATATTCAGAAAGGGGTAAAACTGAGCCTGGAAAGTATAAGCCGTTACGTCTAACATATTTTATTGGTAAACTGAAGGTTTTTCAAGAGAAGCTATACAGAAATATCTCAATGAACATAAGCGTATAACGCCATATCAGCATGGCATCATGAGGGATCAGTTCTGTCAAACCTATCTAATCATTTTCTATGAGGAGGTAAGTTCTAAACTGCAGTCAATGCAGTGACTCAATGGATGTCATATATCTTGACTACTCCAAAGCATTTGATACTGTGCCACATAAAAGGTTAGTATATAAAATGAAAATGCTTGGACTGGAGGAAAATACATGTACACTCACCTAAAGAATTATTGGGAACACCTGTTCTATTTCTCATTATTTTATTTTATTATTTATCTAGTCAACCAATCACATGGCAGTTGCTTCAATGCATTTAGGGGTGTGGTCCTGGTCAAGACAATCTCCTGAACTCCAAACTGAATGTCAGAGTGGGAAAGAAAGGTGATTTAAGCAATTTTGAGCGTGGCATGGTTGTTGGTGCCAGACGGGCCGGTCTGAGTATTTCACAATCTGCTCAGTTACTGGGATTTTCAAGCACAACCATTTCTAGGGTTTACAAAAAATGGTGTGAAAAGGGAAAAACATCCAGTATGCGGCAGTCCTGTGGGCAAAAATGCCTTGTGGATGCTAGAGGTCAGAGGAGAATGGGCCGACTGATTCAAGCTGATAGAAGAGCAACGTTGACTGAAATAACCACTCGTTACAACTGAGGTATGCAGCAAAGCATTTGTGAAGCCACAACACGCACAACCTTGAGGCGGATGGGCTACAACAGCAGAAGACCCCACTGGGTACCACTCATCTTCACTACAAATAGGAAAAAGAGGCTACAATTTGCACGAGCTCACCAAAATTGGACTGTTGAAGACTGGAAAAATGTTGCCTGGTCTGATGAGTCTCGATTTCTGTTGAGACATTCAAATGGTAGAGTCCAAATTTGACGTAAACAGAATGAGAACATGTATCTATCATGCCTTGTTACCACTGTGCAGGCTGGTGGTGGTGGTGTAATGGTGTGGGGGATGTTTTCTGGGCACACTTTAGGCCCCTTAGTGCCAATCGGGCATCGTTTAAATGCCACGGGCATTGTTTCTGACCATGTCCATCCCTTCATGACCACCATGTACCCATCCTCTGATGGCTACTTCCAGCAGGATAATGCACCATGTCACAAAGCTCGAATCATTTCAAATTGGTTTCTTGATCATGACAATGAGTTCACTGTACTAAAATGGCCCCCACAGTCACCAGATCTCAACCCAATAGAGCATCTTTGGGATGTGGTGGAACGGGAGCTTCGTGCCCTGTATGTGCATCCCTCAAATCTCCATCAACTGCAAGATGCTATCCTATCAATATGGGCCAACATTTTTAAAGAATGCTATCAGCACCTTGTGGAATAAATGCCACGTAGAATTAAGGCAGTTCTGAAGGCAAAAGGGGGTCCAACACCGTATTAGTATGGTGTTCCTAATAATTCTTTAGGTGAGTGTATGTAGGTAACTAGCACAGTGACAGAAACTGTATTAACGGTGCATACTCAGATTGGGTCACCGTTACTAGTGGGGTACCACAGGGGTCAGTATTGGGCCCTATATTTATTATTCATCTTGTAGAGGGGCTGCACAGTAAAATATCAACTTTTGTAGATGACACTAAACTGTGTAAAGAGGACAGTATACTGCTACGGAGGGATCTGGATAGATTGGAGGCTTGGGCAGAGAAGTGGCAGATGAGGTTTAACACTGACAAATGTAAGGTTATGCACATGTGAAGGAATAATACAAGTCACTACTACATACTAAATGGTAAAACACTGGGTAACACTGACATGGAAAAGGACTTAGGAATTTTTGTGAACTGCAAACTAAGCTGCAGAAACAAGTTTCAGGCAGCTGCTGCCAAGGCCAATAAGATAATGGGTTACATCAAAAGGGGCATAGATGCCCGTGATGAGAACATAGTCCTGCCACTTTACATCTGTCAATGGCCTAGGTGCAGCTCAGCCCCATAGAAGAGAATAGGGCTGAGTGAAATACCAAGCACAGCCGCTATGCAATGTACGCCACTGTGTTTGGTAAGCTGCAAGACAGCAGCGATGCTCACAAGGTCCTGGGTGTCGGACCCCTACCGATCAGATACTGATGACCTATCCTGAAGATAGGTCATTAGTATTAAAATCTCAGAAAACTCTTTTAACTTTTGATTCCCCCCCCTATTTATTGCTGAGTAGCCCCACTTACACGGAGAATACAGCCTCCAGAGAGGCTGTACAGCATTATACAACGATATACAGCCTCACTGTAGAGCTAATCTGGGTGTGAGAAGACCCAACAGCTCTCACAGACTCTCAGCGCCTGGTGGTCATACGACTACTGGGACCAGAGCAGGAAGCGGCATTACTGCTTCATGGTCTCTATACACAGCACATTCGAGAAGGCAGGGATGGTGAAAAAAAGTCCCTGACTTCTCAATAGGGAGCCCAGCTGTCACGCAGCTGCACTATTAGTACAATTAGATTGCATGGTTAGATTGTATAACAGTGGCCATGATTATTGTGCAGCTGTGAGATCTGTACAGGCGTTTAAAATCTTCCGCATAAATATATGCCTACCACCCGGATGTATATAATCAACGGGTGTCCCAAGGGATTAATTTAACATGGTTAGTAATGTGAGTCTGCAAAAACGGACCTGTACTTCATCTATGGGTCAGTTAATATCTTATGTCTATGGTAAGTTAATATTACACATTCAGATTCTCTTGCTAGATGTAGAAATGAGGAACTAAACTGACCAGAGTGCATGTGCGCCAAATCCTTCAATGGAGATTGGCATTAAGTTTAGTTTAATATTTTACACTGTAATGGATCCTATCTTATACAAGAGTGGCCATGAAGTTTTACCTGGCATTCCCTTCTGGCTTCAAAATGTAATGCTTGTTGTTACATCCTGCATTGGTATAGAACACCATTGAAAATCCACTAAACTTCCCTAATGTCAAAAACATTCAGCCAATACACATTTGGAAGACTTTTCTAATGACAAGCATTCCTTATATGAACAAAGGGGCAACATTTACAAAGAAATACTCTGCAATAGACTCATTCCAAATTGGTATTTCAAAGGCACTAGAGACTTGTCCCAGACAACTACTAAACATCTGAGCGTAGATGACAGCCTGCAGAGCATCCTGGTCAGCACCTCTGGGCAGAAAGAGTGACTCACATCCCCTGATTCATTTACAGTAGCACATCAACCCTGTAAAATCAGACCAAATTATTAGTCACTTAATGGCAACTTTATAGCCACATTTACTGCTCCAATATATCCAGATATGATTGAGCAGCCTTATTATGATGACATCCTTGTAAAGAAAATAACCTGGGCCAATATGGGAGCTCCACAGGTATTTCTTTATCATGGTCCCGATACCAAATAGTCTATGGCTTTCATTGGATCCATGTAGCCATAGGCTGTCTTTATTGTCATGCCATAAAAATGGTGGTATATTCATGTTTTTATTTTACATTCAGGCATATATTAAGTCTAGCCATGTGTATGTCAGATTCAGGGGCAAAGAAAGTGGAATAGTCTGCTTACACGTGTAGCAGTACTGTGACTACCTATATTTGATTGATGTGCTAAAATACATTTCGAACATGTTTAACATGTCATCATTTTTTCAATTATTTTCTGAATATTTCTTTCATGCGCAATGTGATACATAAACTCCAATACTGCCAAATAAGTCATATGCCATTCTACTTTTATAGCTAGTAGGCTTTCTTCCTAAGTTAACCATTAAAGTTGGAATACTGATGAACCCATTGGTTTTTCAATCTGCTGATTTAATTCTAATGGTGTATCTACTTTTCTTTACATTTGACAACTAAAATACTTCTTATTCTTAAAATGGCAAAATTGTCCAATTACTTATTATGAACAACCACGTTTCTATGAGAAGAACACAACTAAACAAACTTAATAGCAGCTTTTTGAGTGCCTTTATATAAGAGCTCTGTTAATATTGGGTACCTAAGTAATGATACAGGTTAAACTGTAACCTTACTCATATCATCACCATTCCTTTCAATCTTATTTTCTGAAATGTGACCAAATGCATCAATCGCAGGTGGATAGCTTACACAAGATGGGTTGCATTCATGAGACATGAGATTGTAATGTGTCCACCTTCAAGATTTCTGCATAAAGCTTTTTCTTATTTTCAGTTCATTGAGTTAAACACTGATTTTATGATGTCCTTCCTTAGACAAATATATAATATAAATAGTCATAGTCAATACTGCATAAAACTATTTGTCTATTACTAGAATGTATAACAGATATAGAACAATGTCTCATCTACTGGCAGACACATTCATATGAACTGATAGATAATGTAACATATCTGTTTATCCAGGGAGTCATTTGTTGATCCAAGGAGTTTTTCTGATTGCCTGACTGGAGTTGGGCACACATTTTCCCCCTAAAATGAGGAAAATTGGCTTCTACCTGATTTTTTTGCCTTCCTCTGGATCAACTTGCAGGATAACAGGCGGTACTGGATGGACAAATGTCTTGTTTCAGCCCTACAAACTGTGTTACTATGATTTTTAGGTATCTGCACCCAACTCTTTTTTAAGGTTTTTGAAGGTATTTCTAGATTTAAACATGTCAGCTGAGGTCTACATGAAATTCAATGACATTACACTGATATGTGGTCATATATATAGATCACTCATACCTGTTTGTAAGGTAAGGTTCTTTGTTTCTCCATCCTGCAAAGCCACAATGCTTATATCGTACAGAGTTCCTGCCTCAAGTCCACTCTGTGTACATTCATAAGAGTCATTTGTCTTTTGGATGGGATTACATGTAGTCTCCCAAAAATTGCTTGAACGGCATATCATGCTAAAGTTACATGGACTGCCTGGACTGCTCCACTTCACGTAGACAGACTGCGAGAAAGCTTTGCTCTCTGTGATGTTGATGGTGCATTTTACTGGCTCCACATCCTAAAAATGGACACAAAATCCATTACGTGACAATAAAAAGCAGCAGTTTAATCACAGGAATACCTACTGACCAGATCCACAATCTACAGAGTAAGGAGTCTTAATGGTAAAAGCAATTTAAAAATCTACAATCTTTTTTTTAAATTTTAACTTAAATAAAATAACACTAGATATATTCTTTAATAACTGCAAAAAGAAGTTATTCTAAACATTTAAATTTATAAGCTATGGTATAAATGCAATCAAAATGGTGAATTGATACAAAAAGACCTGTAAGGCACAGAACTAGTCGCAACTCTTCACAATATCTCAGTGTGTTATCTGTGAAATGCCATGGGACCACTCCATGCACTAACACTGCAAATCCAAGATGCTCAATAATAATTCAACTCTGCTATAACTGTACAAGGGAAAATTAAGTGTACTTACCTGAATGAAGCTTAGCACAATCCACAATGACAATCCAAACACATATCTCAGCATTGCGAGAAACCTGATTTACTGTAATCCTTCAGTGATAATAATTACATTGCCAATCCCCCCAGATATATCCAAATTCCGAAAAAAAAAGTTGTTTCAAGCAATTCCAGAAAAGAAGGCTCTAGATAGATTTCCAAGTCAATGACGCTAGTATAATTATCTTTTCTAGGAGATCCTCCAGAAGATGGAAAAGTTAACAAGCCAATCCAAGCAATTTTTTTCTGAAGGGTGGTGCCGTAAGACATAGAGGTACCAAGACAATTTGATTTTGGGTAAAATTCAAGAAAAGGGAGTAGAAGGCAACGTCTTGCAATTTCCACATTGCCATTCTGACCAAGTCTAAACCTGTTCAGTCCTTTCCATCCACTTCCTTAATCAAGAGTCAATTTCCTCAGCTAATTCTAAAGCAACAATAATGAGCAGAAACCAGAATCCAACCCAAGCAGAGCACTCAAGAGCGCCTCCCCTCCTCGTGAGTTTGCTGTCTTCTTGGCAGTACCTCTGAGATACCAGCCCAGGCAATTTCCTCTGACTGCTGACCCTTCATTAACCTTCTCTCCTTTTGCCTGGTTACATCTGAAGAGAAGACTGTCCTTTAGATACTGCTATCCCATGCCAGGACTTTCACTTTTCTGCTCTGATCATTTTTTGCCTGAAATCTTGTTTCTTTTCCCTCTAACTTTCCTCTCCCCCACCCCTGCCTTCCTTCCTCCTATCTCCTCGCTCTCTCTCAGGCTGGTTTCCCGAGGCTATTTTTGGACCTTTTTGTTTTCTTTTAATAAAATGTTTGGCCATTATAATTTCACACAACCAGCCTCACCCAAAAGGTCTTGTTACTCTTTCACCAGATCATTTTGATATGTGGATAGTAACAGAGCAGGTTCACAATGTTGCTTTTTTTCACTCTTTATTATGCTGTGCTCATTCTGTTGCGTTGATTATCAGATCAGCTGTGTGTATGTGTGCAACTGGTTCTCCCTGAAGTACATTCTCTTGTAGATATCCAGTAGTAGAAGTCAGTTTCCAATAACCTTAACATAACATAAGACCAAATATTTTCCCACATAATTCTCTACAGGTATGTAACCATGTTATCACAAAAGAAGTTTGGGTGTCATCTTAAGTTTCTGTGATACTGCTCACTCTCCTAATCTGATTGTGCAGATGGAATCATCTGGGATAAGACTATTGTAGAGAGGTTCCATATCAGGGACTGCAACACCTATTTTGCAAGACCTATTCTACTGGACAGAACTAACATCACCATGAGCGTCCATATGACGCCCATTTGAAATTGGCTTAATTGGTAACCAAAGTTGGAACAAATATATTTGACCTGTAATATACATTGACTTTATAATCAGCTAATGTAAAATATAATATAATTATAACATATATTTATTAGCTTTCCTGCTGCTCTTTTTCATTTTATTCTTGGAAAGTTACCTGCACAGCAGAGCTAGCTGCTTTATTTCACTAACTACATAACCATCCCATCCCCAGGAAGCAAAAGGGAATGTGACAACAGCTAAATGATCAGAATCAGTCATTATCATGATATCTTTGGTAATTTACAGGAGAACAATATTGATGACCTATCCTCAGGTCATCAATATCAGATCAGTGGGGGTCTGACTACTGGCAACCCCAACAATATCAGCTGTTTAGAAAGGCCACAGCTAAGGATGGGTGAATCTCTCTCCCTCTCATAGCCATATGAGAGCTAGTGTTTTGGCAGGATAAGTTGTACTTTCTCATGGCACCATTTACTATTGCATACAATGCAGTGAGAAGCTTAAAATAATGCTAAATGTGGTGGAATTAGAAAACAGAATTCCGCCATTGTTTTATGGGTTTTGTTTTTACAGTGTTCCCTATGTGGTAAAATGATACATACAACTTGATTCTGCGGGTCAGTACAATTACAACGATGCCACATTTATATAATTTTTCTTGTTTTAATACCTAAAAAAAAAAAATCATTGAAATTTTTTTTAACTTTGCATTACCATATTCTGACCCCTATCACTTTTTTATATCTACTTCTATGCAGCTGTGTGAGGGCTCATTTTTTGTGAGGTGATCGGCAGTTTTTATTGATACGATTTTGGAGTATGTATGCCTTTTTAATCACTTTTTATTTAATTGTTTTGGGAGGTAAAGCGATGGAAAAAATAGTGAATTTTGAGCTTTTAATTTATTTATTTTTTTCATTTCAGGGTTCGTCATATGGGGTAAATACATTTATATTTTAATAGTTTAGGCATGACAATGCAAATTATCTTTATATTTTTTATTGTTTAGTTTTAGTATGGGGAAATATTTACACGTATATTAAGTCCCCATAGGGGACTTGATTCTCTCATAGACTGCAATGATTTAATCTGTTTATAATAATTAAATTATTAGCTAGACTCTCCCATCCCCACTTCTTTCTTGCCCTCAATAAATGTTTTTCACAGAAAATTGCCTATACTGGATACAATTGTATTCACCTGTCACCTAGGCTGTTTCTATATGACTTTTCAGGCTACAGAACGGGCCCGCAAATTGGAGGAGAGCATAGTGTGCATGTGCGGAATGCTCTCCATTCACTTCTATGGAAGCTCCAAACAGAGCCAATGAGCAGGATCATCAATTTTCGGAACTTCAATAAAAGTGAAAGGAGAGTACATCGCTCAAGCGGCCCACCTCTCCATTCACCTCTATGGGAGTTTCAGAAATAGCCAATCTGGTGCTAGGCTATTTTCAACACTCAAAAAGGAGTGAAAGTAGGGTGGCCGTGCTTGTGCAGTGCTCCCTTGTTCACCTTTGGGCGCCGTTCTAGAGTTAGGTTTGGTTCCCAAAGTAGGACCCGCATCTATCTGACATTGGTGGTATATCCTAGTGATATTCCACCAATGTTTTAATTACTCATATCTTGCTCTTGGAAGAAAGATTCTAATATACATACGTATTGTCTTAAAGTTGCGTGAATTAGCCACCTGGGAACTTGGTCCTGAGATGCTCCTCTTCTGAAGATCCTGCTTCTTCCATTGCCACGTTCTTTACCAGTTTTCCAGACTGGGCTATGGATAGGAGGCCACTTCCATTGTAGATGAGGCCAGAACTATTCCTCTCTCTTGCTCCAAGGAGAGATATAGTTGTGGTCCTGTCGACAGCAAAAGTGACATCTTGTCCATAGACCAGACTGGAAGCCTGGTAAAGGACATGAAATTGGCAGAAACAGAATTTTCAGAAGAGGAGTGCCACTTGCCCAGGTTTCTGAGCTGCCAATCCATGCAACTTCGAAAAGGTAAATACGTATATTAGAATGTTCCCCAAGCATGATGTAAATAATTAAGGTGTGTTTGTGGGGTCCACTTGATACTTTTAAACCATTCCATGAGAAATTAGAAAACGTTTTATTATGCAAAGATCAAACTTTATTTCAACTGCAAAAAAATGTATATGTTTAATGCTGGCAGAAGATGACTCGACAAAAAAGGAAAAATCTAACAAGGTAAAGTTATAGGTGGAAATATACTGGGATGGTGGCAGGATTTCCCAGAATGAGCAAAATCACAGTTTAGACAGCTTGAATACCTTACTAGAACATCATTAGTTCACTGCTGTAGTTTAAGTTGACATTTTAGATTTATGCAGGTTTAGAAGGTCCTGAAGAGCTCTACACTTCAACACTGATTCTGTTGCATTTTCTAGCACACCATGCATGACATAGAGTTGTGGTCCTTCACAGGACAGGGAAGGGCACAGCCAATGCTTCTCTTCCTTCTTGTTAGAACCATTAGCGGTCAATCATATGGATCCAAATACCAGCATTGTTCTGCTTTAACGGATAAGACCATATTTGTAACCTTTTTTGTACTGTCTATATAAAAAAAAAATCTCCAATTTTGTCTCAAGCTCTTGTGCAGATTTATGTGTCTTTATGGTTACATACTACAAACAAGCCCATTGCAATCTGATCTTACTGTACAGTCATACTCCTTTCCATCAATCCTCAACATCTTGCTAACATATATTCAGAAGGTTAGAAGTAAGGGACAGATAGAAAGGAGTGTAGCTACAGAGTCTGATGATGTACAGTTTGCTTGTGGTCTAACCATAGACATATAAAGTTCTGCATTGGAACTGTAGAATCAATACTTTTTTTTAAAAATAAGATGATTTGTAAAATGACCTATTTTCTTTTACTTAAATTTGCAGTGTTTATACATAGGCCATTACACCTGTGATTCTAGCATTACCAAATAGGAGAGCTTTATTATACACATAAGAGTAAAATGTCTGTGCCTCTTAAAGGGAGCCTGTCACATTGAACATAATGTCTGAGCTGCAGGCAGCATGTTATAGAGCAGGATGAGCAGAGAAGATTGATATATAGATTTACGGGAAAAGATTCAGTAGAATATGTAATTTATACATTTAAATTCCTGCTCATTCTGGGCTTTCAAGTCAAGGCAACGGTCCTATCAGTGATTGACAGCTATCTCTGTATATACAGTCATAGAAGGAAGGTTGTCATCTCTGATAGGACCGACTCCTGGACTTCAAAGCCCAGAATGAGCAGGAATTTAAATGAATAAATTACAAGTTTTACTGTATATTTTCCCATAAAACCATATATCAATCTGCTCAGCTCCTCCTGCTTTATAAGTTGCTGCCTGCAGCTTACATTGCATTTTCATGGTGACAGGTTCCCTTTAAAGGATTATTTCCATCATAGATACTTATTGCATATCCGTATGCTATAAATGTCTGATATGTGCAGCCTTTAGCAGAATGGGTATCAGGAGACTACCTTTATGGGAATAAGTGTAGGTCCCAAAGGTGGAATCTGCACCTGTCAGACATTCATGACATATTCTGTGGCTATGCCATACATCTCCATAATAGGAATAACCCATTAAGGCTACCAGCACATAGCTGCAAGCTGGTTTGCAGAAATTCTGCATAATATGCTGTGGATTTCTCCTGCAAATCAGCCAAAAACCACTTGTGGTTTTTGGTGGTTTTTGGTGCAGCTTTGATGTGGTTTTGCCGTTAATCTCATCCTTGCAAAGAGTAAAATCCACCCAAAAGAACTGTACAAAGAATTGACATGCTGCAGATTTCAAAATCCACAGGGCAGGTCAATTTCCTCACAAAATGAAAAATCAAAGTGTACACAAAGTATGCACTTTGCTGGCACGGTATTACGCTGTGGTTGTTCGCCACGAGAATCAGCGCAGAAAAAACACAAGGTGTGCAGGAAGCTTCATGCTAACATTTTTCACGCTGCGGTTTTATTCCTCTCGGCTTGTTTGCCATGCTGCGGCCGGACCTCGGGCCTGCCCCCATTATAGTGAATGAGGCCAGAGCGGACTTCCGCCAGCACGGTAGACTTGCGGTAGCACGGATCCGGCAGGCTGTTTCCCCGCCGGAACAGCCTGCAGGAAAAGGCTACCGCAAGTGTGAAAGTAGTCTTATTCACACATCAGTGGTCAACGTATTGGTCAATGTGATTGTGAGCCAAAACCAGGTGCGGATCTAAACACAGAACAGGTGCAGATCTTTCCCTTATACTTTATCTCTGTGGAGGCTCCAATCCTGGTTTTGGCTCACAATCACTGATGGAAATCACTGATCAAATACTGACTGTGTGAATTAGGTCTCATGCACACGACTGTGTTCCGTGGCCGTGAGCGGTCCGTGGTATGCCGACCTGGATTCCTGCTGACAGCAGGAGCGCACGGCGTCATTGGTTGCTATGACCGTGAGCTTCATGCCGCCGCTGCTGTACAGTGATACACTGGTATAGATCATACGCAGGGGTGGGCTGGGCCGGGGGGCAGGGAGGCAATTGCCCCCCAGGCCGCCCTAAATAAACGGCCGCCCGTCTTATAAATAATATAATTTTTTTTTAATTTTTTTTTTTTATTTTTTTTATTCTTTAGCGCCGCACCGCCGATCATCACCACAGGCGGTGCGGCCCTGGATGTCATTGCGGCCGTGCTGTGTGCTGTGGGGCAGGGGAGGGAGAGGCGTGTCCCTCCCCTGTTCTTCTGATAGGCCGTTGGCACTAATGCCTGCAGCCTATCAGAGGCCGGCTCAGGCAGTGCGAAGACGTCATTATCATTGCGACGCCTGAGCCCGGCAGCACACAGCAGGGACACAGGCCAGAAGAGGCTTGCATCGCTGCTGATGGAGGTAAGTATTAGTGTGTTTTTTTTTTTCTTCTTTGCCGGGGGCTGGCACTATGGGGGGGGGATCTGGCACTATGGGGGGGGGGGGGATCTGGCATTATAGGGGGGATCTGGCACTATAGGGGGGCTTGCACTATAGGGGGGGCTGGCACTATGGGGGGGGGAATCTGGCACTTTGGGGGAGCTAGCACTATGGGGGGGCACTATGGGGGGAGATCTGGCACTATGGGGGGGGATCTGGCACTATAGGGGGGGCTGGCACTATGGGGGGATCTGGCACTATGGGGGGGGATCTGGCACTATGGGGGGGCTTGCACTATAGGGGGAGCTGGCACTATAGGGGGGCTGGCACTATGGGGGGGGATCTGGCACTATGGGGGAGGGGGGATCTGGCACTATAGGGGGGCTTGCACTATAGGGGGGGCTGGCACTTTGGGGGGGATTTGGCACTATGGGGGGGATTTGGCACTATGGGGGGGATCTGGCACTTTGGGGGAGCTAGCACTATGCGGGGGCACTATAGGGGGAGCTGGCACTATAGGGGGAGCTGGCACTATGGGGGGGCTGGCACTATGGGGGAGCTGGCACTATGGGGGAGCTGGCACTATGGGGGGCTGACACTATGGGGGGGCTGACACTATGGGGGGGCTGGCACTATGGGGGGGCTGGCACTATGGGGGGGCTGGGCACTATGGGGGAGGAGCTGGCACTATGGGGGGGCTTGCACTATAGGGGGAGCAGGCACTATGGGGGGGCTTGCACTATAGGGGGAGCTGGCACTATGGGGGGATTTGGCACTATGGGGGGGATCTGGCACTTTGGGGGGGCACTATAGGCGGAGCTGGCACTATAGGGGGCTGGCACTATGGGGGAGCTGGCACTATGGGGGGCTGGCACTATGGGGGGGCTGACACTATAGGGGGGGCTGGCACTATGGGGGAGGAGCTGGCACTATGGGGGGGCTTGCACTATAGGGGGAGCTAGCACTATGGGGGGGCTAGCACTATGGGGGGCTGGCACTATGGGGGAGCTGGCACTATGGGGGAACTGGCACTATAAGGGGGGTGGCACTATGGGGGGGCTGGCACTATGGGGGGGGCTGGCACTATAAGGGGGCTGGCACTATAAGGGGGCTGGCACTATGGGGGAACTGGCACTATAAGGGGGATGGCACTATGGGGGGGGAGCTGGCACTATGAGGGGAGCTGGCACTATGGGGGGAGCTGGCACTATGAGGGGAGCTGGCACTATTGGAGGAGCTGGCACTATGGGGGCATTTCTTGCTGGCACATTATGGGGGGGCACCATGGGGGAGAGGAGCACTATGGGGGTATCTGGGGGCTCTAAAGGGGCTTTTTAAAAAAAATTATTGGCACATTCTGGGGGGCACTATAGGGGAGAGCTGCACTATGGGGCATCTGGTGTTACTATAGGGGCATTATTTGGGGGCACTATGGGGAAGTGGGGGCTCTAAAGGGGCCTTTTGTATTGGAACATTATGGGGGGCACTATAGGGGAGAGCGGCACTATGGGACATTATTTGGGGGCACTATGGGGGAGTGGAGCACTATTGGGGCATATGGTGGCACTAAGAAGGGGAATTTTTTTTACTGGCACATTGTGGGGGAGAGGAGCACTATAGGGGCATCTGCTGGGGGCAGTAAGGGGCATTTTTTTACTGGCATATTATGGGGGACACTATGGGGAAGGGAGAGGGGCAGTATGAGTGCATTTACTGGGGCACTATATAGAGGTATTTTATACTGGCATACATTATGGGGACATTAGCTCAACTGCGGGCACTAAGCGGGGGTATTTCATGTACTGTCATATTATAGGGAAAATTAGTACTACTAGGGGGTATTATGGGGAGCTTTACTACTACTGGGGGTCTATGAGGAACATGATTACTAGGGCACTATAGGGGCATTATTACTACTAAGTGTGCTCTGGCAGAGAATTATTTCTATTGGTGGGATTTTGGGGGGCACTGTTACTTTGGGGGCACCCTGGCATAGTATCAGCTCAGCACAATTATTTTTGGGGGACATTATCTTTATACTATTAGTGTCTGGGCGCAGTTATTTTTTAGAGCACTGTGTGCCAATAATTGTTTAAGGGGGCACTATCTGTGTGGTAGTAGTATTTCCAGGGGGACTGTTTCTGCAGTATAGTATTGGGGGTGGCAGGAAACTAATGTCTGTTTCTCAATCTCTGCAGAGACGGGAGATGGCAGAAAAATCATCATGGCGGTCTGGTCTGAATGGAGAAGATGAGGAAAGAGAACGTCTACAACAAAGGTGACATCACTGGATGTAAGAGGTAGGGGGCGCTATGTAGGAGAGGAGATGCTCCGGCTCCTCCCCCTGCCATTTGCAGAAGGAGGATTCAGAGCTGGGTGAGGACAGCCAAATGGGCAGCAGGCCACGGGCGGGTGGCAGATGGTGGGGGGAACCACAAGCCTTGAGCAGGATCAGGGGAGGGAGGAGAGCGGAGGAGCTTCCTGGCTGTAGCTTGTTGTATAAGCAGGCAGTGCAGCCAGGACAGACCCTCCCCTCTCCGGATGATGTGTAGACAGGCCTCAACTATAGAATGTCAGCTGTACAGTGTGTGTTGGGAGTGGCCTATTAAATGTAGGCGGGGCTTTTAATAATGGGCGGGGCTAAAAATGGGCCACTTGACTGGATTTGCCCCCCAGGACTAAGGCTGCCAGCCCTCCCCTGATCATACGAGTGTATCACAGCAGCGGCGGAATGAAGCGCACGGCGTCATAGCAACCAATGACGCCGTGCGCTCCTGCTGTCAGCAGGAATCCCGGCCGGGTTACCACGGACCGCTCTCGGCCGCGGAACACGGCCGTGTGCATGAGGCCTAAGGCTTTACCTATTAGATTGCTAGCTTAGCTACTACAAGAGCGCCCAGACCATTTCTAAATTGTACCCTTTTAAGTCAATAAATTTTTCTGATGTTTTGCACTAAATTCTTTGAGAATTCAGGAACTCAGAATTATTCAGTTCGTTATCGCTGGTAATTAAGATATAAAGTCAAGGATTAAGAGCAATCTTATTAGACTGTGCTGATGATGAAAACCTAGGGAGAAATACAGGTGAAAATCCTGTTATACTGTGGACTGTAGAGGAACCTAAACAACTGTATCTGAAAACGGGTGAATTGAGTTGAATCAGCACTATTAGGACTCATGCACACGATCGTTGGGTGTACGCCAATTGCAGATCCGCAAAGCATGGATAGTGACCATATGCATTCCATATTTTGTGGAACGGAAGGGCCAGCCCCTAATAGAACTGTCCTATCCTTGTCTGTAATGCGGACAATATGACAATGATAGGACAAGTTCTATTTTTTTGTGGAATAGCCATGCGGACATACGGACACGGAATACACATATATTCGTTTAGTTTTTTTTTGCCCCATTGAAGTGAATGGTTCCGCATATGGGACCCAAAAAATGGAACGGACACGGAAAAAAAACGCGTTCATCTGCACGAGCCTTTTAAACTGCCAAATATCAGTTATTTAAATTTTTATACAATGCTCTTGCTAAAATGCTTTAGCATTGTAGAGTTTAGGTTTTAGAGCTTTAGTAGCTTTAGAAAAGATAGTCAGAATATTAGGGTCTATTCACATAGACACAAGTTTGTTGCAGAAATTTCTGAGACTAAAAATCCATTCCATACATTTTAATTGTTTTTATTTCTGAATAATGTACATGTGATATTTACATTTAGTATGGGATAGCTGCAGAAATTTCTGCTGTATGTGAACCTACCCTTAAAGGGGTTGTACACTTTGTTAGGATTTATTCACAAGTCAGTGAATCACAGACATGTGCTGCCCACGTTCTCCATGTACAGCACATGTATCCATTGATATTATTGTGTTTATTCCACACATCCTTGCTTAAAGTCATTGGGGGGAAAAAACAGAAGTATGCCCCACTTTGGTCCATGAGGTCTAGCAAACGCACCCATTGAAGTCAATGGGTATGTGAAAACCACTTACAGAACATGGATGGCATATATGCTATGCTGCTCTCCAATCTGATTAATAGGTTATCTCAGAATTCCCTAATTGGATATTTGAAAATTACTTTTGTAAACCAGAGACCCTTTCAGTTTGTATATGCTCCTGTGCAGCCCCACCGCACTGGATCAAATTAACAACAGACCTTCAGTTCAGTGCAGTCCATTTAACAGCCTGTACATAACACTACATTGGTTGTAGTGGGGGAGCAGGCATAGCCTTTGCTATAAGAACATGAAGCCAAATTTAGTGTATAGAAACCTAGAAATGCAAGATAAGGAGGAAAAGACATGGGAGACAATGAATACTGAAGATGTCATGGTGAAGAGGGGACCCAGTGGCCATTTGTTATTCCCCCCCCCCTCCAATGTGACTGAAAAATAGACAGTAAACCAAATTTGTTCATAGCCTAAATGAACTAATACCCTAATAGAACAGTAACTTGAAGATGTGATCATGCTAAGATTTTCAAGGCAGCCTACTTACAGTAACTTCCAATCATCAATTGTACCACTTTTGTAAAAGAAACAGGGACTGGTGAGTTTGGAGGGAATACTGAGCACGTCTAAGGTTTTGCATGCTTGGAGCTCCTTATATCCAGATTTATACACTTAGGGGCAGGCTCGGACAGGCCCACCGGGGAGGCTGGGGTTTACTCGGTTGGCCCCCAGTCTCCTACGCCCGGAGATAAGACGGAGGAGTAATTATTTCTCTTGTTTCTCAGGAGAGATAATTATCGTAGCCACTAGGTGGCAGTATCGCACAGTGATGCAGCCTCCTACTGGTGTAAATTGTACAGGAGGCCCGCAGTATCTTCTAAACTTCCCAGGCTGTTGGCAGTGAAGGAGGAGAGAACATGTCTGGCCATCCTTCTGCCCTCCCTGCTGTCAGAAAACTGTGGCTGCTGGAGAGAAGGACTCCTCTGCGGTGCTGGGCTGATTTCTCAGGTGTGTGACAGTAGTGAGCTGTAGGAGACTATAAGGGGGAAATAGGGATTTGTTTATAGTAGACTCAGATTTGTGTATGTGTGCTGCTCTCTGCAGAGTTCAGAGTGGCATTGAGGGACTCTACCCTAGGTCCCCCCAATGCCTCTGCTTTAGGTGCACCCCATCAGTGCCACAGCTCCAGATGCCCCCCTAATGCCCCCACTCTAAATGCACCCCTAATATTACCTCTTCTCCAGTTGCCCCCCTAATACCTCTGCTCCAGGATCACCACTATTACCCTGCCTCAGGCGACCCTAATGCCTCTGCTTTAGGTGCACCCCCATAAATGTCCCAACTCCAGATGCCCCCACTCTAAATGCACCGCTAATATTGCCTCTTCTCCAGTTCCCCCTGCTCCAGGATCCCCACTATTACCCTGCCTCAGTTGACCCTAATGCCTCTGTTTCATTTATGACCCTCCGTTTGTACCCTTTGCTCACATTGCTCCTCTAGCACCTTTGCTTGGGCTTTGTTAAAGGTTATGACCTGCAAAGGGGGCTGGACTTATGCCCAAAAAATTCTGCCCAGTGCGTCACATTCTCCAGTATTGACACGTATGGTTTATATGGTGGTAGTGATGATATTCTGTATTTACAGGCATCACTGCTGCCATGTAAAGAGATACTGGTGGTGGAGTGGTGGAGGATTTAAAGGGTTTGTCCAGGTTTTCAAGTTATCCTCTCCACACCATAGGGCATAACTATATGATTAGTGGGGTCCGATTCTGCGACCCGCACTGATGCCAGGAACGGGTTCTGTTCCCCCTTTTTGATGGTGTGGCAGGCCACACATATGCCACATATGGAGCACTTATTCTCTTTGGGACCACTGGAAATAGCCAGCGCTGTACTCTGCCATCTCCAGCAACCCCATAGAGAATGGATGGAGAGGCAGGTTATATGCTCGACCGGTCACTTAATCAAGAAGGGGGATCAGTGGGGGCTCCAGCGTTCAGACCCCCACGGATCACTTAGTTATCCACGATCCTGTGGATAGAGGATAACTAGAAAAGTGGACACAGGTCCTTTGACAGGCGAGCATTTCTATTTTAGTTTGACACATATTTTGGGCCAGATTTTATATATATATATATATTTTTTTACACCCAAAGAAAACCTTTAAGGATAGGAAATGTGAAAAGGTCCTACAGCTATGACACGACAGGTGATAAGATGACAGCACAGGTGATAGGATGACACGATAGGTGATAAGTGTCTGATTGATGTGGGTCTGACTGCTGGGACCCCATTATCAAGGGAACGTGGTCTTAAGACCCTTGTGTCCCTAGATTGGTGGTAATGTACTTGAATGTCTCAGGACCCCTTTTTTATGATCAGTGGGTGTTCCAGCAGTCAGACCCCAGCAATCTGATATTTATCACCTATCCTGTAGATAGGCAATAGGTCATTATGGTAGGACAACCCTTTTAATTATAATGTAGATTATATACAATATGAGGAGGTAAAGATTTGGTAAATTTAATGCCGGACATTTTTGCTTAAAGCATAGGTCTCACTTCAGTAAATGGCGCTTATCATGCAGTTAATACAAGGCACTTACTAATGTATTGTGATTGTCCATATTGCCTCCTTTCCATCACATTATACACAGCACGTATCCGTGGTTATTACCACCGTGTAATCCAGCAGTGGTGGCCGTGCTTACACACTATAGGGAAAGGCTGGAAGTGCGCATAGGCCAACACCTTTACCTATAGTGTGCAAGCAAGGCCACCGCTGCCGGATTGCAGAGTGGTCAAAACCATGGATACAAGCTGTGTTTAATGTGATGGAAAAGAGTCAATATGGACAATCAGAATATATTAGTAAGTACCTTGTAATAACTTACTCTACATGTGCAGCGAGCCGGACCGTAGGGGAAACACGTGAGGCTACGGTGGGGCTATGGGGGTAGTAGTTGTTTGTACTCACGGTTAGCAGACCCTCCCTGGGCTGGCAGTGCAGTGGATGGGAAGACAGCACTAAATCCTCCGGGGCACTCTACTGCAGGGAACACCAGCCAGATGGAAGTTGAGGTGCCCTTAATGGTGTAGGTGTTTAAGGTGCTTTGGTGGCTGGGCCCTTGTGTTCATGACGCCAGCACCGTAAGGTGCAAATGTTGAGTGTAGTAGCAGAAATGATGAGGAGTCGGTTGTAATCAAACAGTTGAACATTTACTGAATTAATTGTCTTCAGGTAGTCAGTACAGATACAGTTCATTTGTATGGCATGAGTGATGACTCAGAAATAGGTTCAATATTATTCCTTTTATCAGGTTTAGGCAATTTTTCAGTTAGGGAGTTCTCTTTAACCCCTTAAGGACTTAGGGCGTACCGGTACGCCCTGTTTCCCGAGTCCTTAAGGACTCAGGGCGTACCGGTACGTCCTAAGTTTAAATCGCAATTGCGGCGCGGCGGGGGTTAATCGCAACAGGATGTCTGCTGAAATCATTCAGCGGGCATCCTGTCATAACGCCAGGAGGGGTCCCGTCAATTCAGACCTGCGGTTTGCGGCTTTTACCTTATCCGGCGGTTGCAGGCGGCGGTGCCATCGGGTCCCCATGCGGCTCTAGGGGGGACCCGATGGCATGGAAGGCAGCGCGGCTCTATAAACATATCACATGACCTAACCCCTCAGATGAACACCATAAAAAATAAAAAATAAAAACTGTGCTAAATAAACCATTTTTTGTCACCTTACATCACAAAAAGTGTAATAGCAAGCGATCAAAAAGTCATATGCACCCCAAAATAGTGCCAATCAAACCGTCATCTCATCCCGCAAAAAAAGAGACCCTACCTAAGATAATCGCCCAAAAACTGAAAAAACTATGGCTCTCAGAATATGGAGACACTAAAACATGATTTTTATTTTGTTTCAAAAATGATATTATTGTGTAAAACTTACATAAATAAATAAAAAAGTATACATATTAGGTATCGCCGCGTCCGTATCGACCGACTCTATAAAAATATGACAGGACCTAAGCCCTCAGATGAACACCGTAAAAAAAAAAAAAAAAAAAACTGTGCTAAATAAACCATTTTTTGTCACCTTACATCACAAAAAGTTTAATAGCAAGCGATCAAAAAGTCACACGCACCTCAAAATAGTGCCAATAAAACCGTTATCTCATCCTGCAAAAATCATACCCTACCCAAGGTAATCGCCCAAAAACTGAAAATTATGGCTCTCAGACTATGGAAACACTAAAACATGATTTTTTTGGTTTCAAAAAAGAAATCATTGTGTAAAACTTACATAAATAAAAAAAAAGTATATATATTAGGTATCGCCGCAACTCCTTTTTTGGAGTTTCTACTCTAGGGGTGCATCAGGGGGGCTTCAAATGGGTTTTTGAAAAATTTCAAGATTTGCTTCTAAACTTCTAAGCCTTGTAACATCCCCAAAAAATAAAATATCATTCCCAAAATGATCCAAACATGAAGTAGACATATAGGGAATGTAAAGTAATAACTATTTTTGGAGGTATTACTATGTATTATAAAAGTAGAGAAATTGAAACTTGGAAATTTGCAATTTTTTACAAATTTTTGGTAAATTTGGTATTTTTTTATAAATAAAAAATAATTTTTTTGACTTCATTTTACCAGTGTCATGAAGTACAATATGTGACGAAAAAACAATCTCAGAATGGCCTGGATAAGTCAAAGTGTTTTAAAGTTATCAGCACTTAAAGTGACACTGGTGAGATTTGCAAAAAAATGGCCAAGTCCTTAAGGTGAAATAGGGCTAAGTCCTTAAGGGGTTAAGGCTGACACTTTACAGGCAAGACTTCTGTAATTATTCTAAGTCCAAACTATAGCACTCTGGTACTAAATATGCTGTTTTCTACTTGAGCTATCCAATAAGGGCATTTTCCCTCGTGGCAGGCATCGGTCTTCTGCTACATTATTTGCAGGATGCTCTCCTGAAGTATTCAGGTTCACTATATCCTGGAAGGCTTCTAGTGAATAAGGACAATTCTGCAGATCAATTATCCATTCGTGCCCGGCACTCCTAAAGTTGCTCTCAGGCACTTGTGCTTGTGAAGTCCATAGGCTGGATTTAGCTCTAACCTTCACTAGGCTTGCTTCCTATTTAGACATAGACTTACTGGTGCTTGGCTGCTGTAACTTCTGCTAGTTTGTCCTCTCCAGGATTGATCAGGTCCCGGAAGGAAAAAAATTGCAGCTACATCGTGGATAAGGCCTGTTTCTCTCCTCCATACACTTGCTTTCCTCCTCTCTCACTAACTACTTGACTTCAACTAACTTCAAACCCCAGACTATATATATTATGTGGCGCCAGCATCACCTAGGGGCGAATGGGTATAATGACATTGCCAGCCTGATAAATAGGAAATACCATACATTGCAAATACATTAAATAAATAGTCAGATGTTTAAAGTGTCCCTTTTACACACATATATGGGACGCTGCATATGATAAATACCAATTGCTGAAGTGAGACAAGTCCTTTAACCCCTTTAAGTGTGCTATACTTCATAGGGTTAGGCATAAATGTCTTGGTGTGTGCATT
Source organism: Bufo bufo (assembly GCF_905171765.1). Lineage (NCBI taxonomy): Eukaryota > Metazoa > Chordata > Amphibia > Anura > Bufonidae > Bufo > Bufo bufo. The sequence goes on from NC_053389.1 coordinate 481,123,686, forward strand.
GCGTGTTTCCTATGTGTAATTGGTGTGTGCTATATATGTTCTATGTATCAGTGGTGTATGTGACATATGCATCAGGGGCATGTGAGCCATGTATAAGTTTCTTGTGTTCCACAAGTGTCCAATGAGTGATTGGTGTGCGCTGCATGTGTCTTGTTTCTGACTGACTTAAAGGATAACTGTCATATTATCCTGTATATCATGTATACCTGAGTTAGTCTGTCAATGATTTCCAAAAGATCTGTAATTACCTTATAATAACAGCTTTCATTAATGTCTCCTGTCCCTTTCCACTGCTCCCTTAAAAAACCGTTGCTATGGCTCATCTGTCTCTGGCTGGGAAGACAGAGGGGCGGTCCTTCACACTGCATGCCTGCATTAGGCTTCAGAGTGAGGAGGTGTGTCTCTCAGTAATCCAATCTGATTGGCTGGCAGTAAGCTGCTGGCTACAGCAAGTTTGTATGTGACCTGAGGCAATGCAGTTTTGGCCTCAGAGAACTGGCAGAGGAGCCATCTTGAGAAGATTCTCATAATGTAGGATTCAAAACAGCCGTAACTAAGCGGAAAACTCAAGGAAAACAGTGGTAAGTGAAGAAACTAAAGATTGCTTTATGCATAATGCTGCTTATCCTTTAAGTGCAGGATATCCATATATGTGTAAATTCTGCCACATGTATGTTTGTGCATTTTGCTGTGAATGTCTGCTATCATACTTAATCTTTAATATTTCTGTTATCACTGTAAGTGCTCAAGAACACGACCGTTGGATGTTCTGCAGATCCGCAAAACATGGATACCGGGTGTGTGCATTCCACATTATGCGGAACAGAACAGCCGGCCTCTAATAGAACAGTCCAATCCTTGTCCGACAATAATAGGACATGTTCTATCATTTTGCAGAACGACCATGCGGAAATACAGACACAAAATGCACACAGTCATTTATTTATTTTTTGCGGCCCCATTGAAGTATAGTGAATGGTACAGACATGAAAAAAAAGTTAGTGTGCAGGACCCCTAAGGTGGGCACCCAGAATCAGTTACACTGGTGGGCCCTAAATACCCCAGTCCGACACTGCTTAGGAGGTCATTTATGATGCTGAAATATGGCTATATTAGGCATATTTCAGGCACAGATTGCAGTGCAGCGGTTAGTTACACCACAATCTGCAACTTCTCCTCGCTGACGCTAGGTCTAAAATTGTGGACATGGCGTGGGCAGGTATGGGCTGGTAGGCCTGTCTCATTTACCATTTTCTATGCCTGTTTCAGGTGTAGAAAAGGGTCTAAATGTAAGGCAGCTCAGAAGCTGTCTTACCCTTAGAACTGGCGGAGGATCCGCCGAAGTTATGAAGAGGCCAGCGCCTCTTCATAACTCTGGCGATCCACCGCCAGCTATACCGCTTAATAAATGTGACTGTTACTATTGAGATGATCAGGAGCTGTACACATGAGCACTTTCTAATGTTGGCTGCAGGTAGCTACAATTTTATTTATGTAGGGAATCGGTTCATTTGCAGCTCTGTAACAGAAAAAAAGGAACAGTTATGTTTGGGCTTCACTAGTGTTTTTTTCAGGCATATTATTCCCTGTTTCATTTGCACTGCTACATGCATTTCTCTCAGAAGCAGGAAGTGTATCCCTTTTATGCAAGTCTGCTAGCACTGTACTGCTGTGACGTCCTTTCCCTTACTTCCCACTATGTTTGTTTACAGATCCATAGCTCACAGAACATATTAGGAGGGATAAATCACAGTTACAGGAAGGCAGGAGGACAGTTTTATCAGGCTCAGGATCTCAGCTAGCTCTGACACACCCCTACTTCCTCTCAGCCATCTTCTGAGTTTCTGTTACCAGGGATGGCTCTTGCCTGACAACAGGCAGTGGACTGCAAGTTAGGTAGAAGTGAGACCCCTAGTGGCCATGACTTTACAGCTTTTTTTTGGATACAGACATTATTATTATTATTATTTTATGAAGTGATTTAGCAACACCACTCTTTATTGACTGAAATTGTGCCAGATTTATCACAATGGCTGATAAATCTGTCACATCTTTAAACTTACTAGTCTATGTGTATGCTACCTATAAGTTGGCTTAGTTTTTCTCCAAAAATGCAGTAAAAATTTTTACTTTGTCTAAAACACTTGATAAATGCAGCACCAAGCATGTAAGACAGTATTTTGATGCAAATTGTGCCAAAAAACTGGTGCATTTTCAATAGTTAATGTGGCCCTCTGTGTTTGCCCCTACAGGAGGATGAGCGTTTGCTGCTGCCTCATAGGGGTTGTTTAGCTTGCCCCTGGGTCAACACATAATGATAACAGATTGACCTTGAAGAACTTATGTGCACATTTATTAAGACCTGTGTTTTAGAGGCGCCAACCTCTCCATAACTTTGGCGCATCCAGCTTCAGTTCTTACAGCTTCCTTGCTGTCTTACATTTAGACCTTTTTCTATGCATGAAGCAAGCATAGAAAATGGTAAATGAGACGTGTGTGCCGGGCAGTCCCCTTCCCCGCCCACAATTTTAGACGTGGCATGAGCGGGGAAAGGTAGCAGATGGCGGTGATGGAGTCTAATTTTTTACAGTTTGACAGAAACAGATCAGTTAAAGGGCACCTGTCATCAGATCAACCCTATTAACCCAGGCATACTGCCTGGTAGAGTTGATCCCGGTGATTAAAATGATACCTGTCTTGTTAAAATTGGTAGCGGCATTTCTGAGAATTTTTTTTTTATTCTCCACACAAATGAGGGCTTCAGTCAGTACACTGCTGCTTCTCAGCTTTCCAGTGCCGACCACACCCCTCATTTTCATAAATAATAAATCTATTTTTCTTGACTGGTATCATTTTAACCAGCAACATCATTATTAGGGTTGATCCTGGTGACAGGTCCTTTTTAATGACTTACTCAGATGTTTTTTCATATTTTTATTAAAATTACTTTAAAATTTAGGATTGCTCTGGACTGACTGGTATTAATATTTAAATCTAATGAAACATGTACCAATCTTTCCCTTTGACACCAGAATGCACTGAGGAACAGAAGTATTTGAACACCCTGCGATTTCGCAAGTTCTCCCACTTAGAAATCATGGAGGGGTCTGAAATTCACATTGTAGGTGCATTCCCACTCTGAGAGACAGAATTAAAAAGAAAAATTCTGGAAATCCCATTGATTTTTAAAGAATGTATTTGTCTTGCACTGCTGAACATAAGTATTTGAAAACCTGAGAAACAGCAAGAATTCTGGCTCTCAAAGACCTGTTACTGTGCCTTTAAAAAGTCCACCTCTACTGCACTCATTAATCTAACTTAGTAGCACCTGTCTGAGCTCTTTAAAGACACCTGTCCACCCCACAGTCAGTCAGACGCCAACTACTACCATGGGCAAGACCAAAGAGCTGTCAAAAGACACCAGAGACATAATTGTGGACCTCCACAAGGCTGGAAAGGGCTACGGGGAAATGGCCAAGCAGCTTGGTGGCCATAGATCAACTGTTGGAGCAATTGTTAGAAAATGGAAGAGGCTAAAGACGACTGTCAGTCTCCTTCGGACTGGGGCTCCATGCAAGATCTCACCTCGTGGGGTATCACTTAAGATAAGAAAGGTGCGGAATCAGCCCAGAACTACAAGGGAGGAGCTGGTCAATGACATGAAGAGAGCTGGGACCAAAGTTTCAAAAATCACTGTCAGTAGAACACTACGTCGTCATGGTTTCAAATCATGCATTGCATGGAAGGTTCCCTTGCTCAAGTCATCACATGTCCAGGCTCGTCTGACATTTGCCAATGACCATCTGGATAATCCAGAGAAGGCATGGGAGAAAGTAATGTGGTCAGATGAGACTAAAGTAGAACTTTTTAGTCTAAACTTCACTCGTGTTTGGAGGAAAAAGAAGGGTGAGTTGCATCCCATTAACACCATGCCTACTATGAAGCATGGGGGTGGTAACATCATGCTTTGGGGGTGCTTTTCTGCAAAGGGGACAGGACGACTGCACTGTATTAAGGAGAGGATGAATTGGGCTATTTATTGTGAGATTTTGAGCAACAACCTCATTCCCTCAGTCAGAGCATTGAAGATGGGTAGTGGCTGGGTCTTCTAACATGACAACGACCCAAAGCACACAGCCAGGATAACCAAGGAGTGGATCCGTAAGAAGCATATCAAGGTTCTGGAGTGGCCTAGCCAGTCTCCAGACCTAAATCCAATAGAACATCTATGGAGGGAGCTGAAACTCTGTGACAGCCCCGAAACCTGACAAATCTAGAGGAGATCTATGTGGAGGAGTGGGCCAAAATCCTTGTTGCAGTGTGAGCAAACCTGGTCAAGAACCACAGGAAACGTTTGACCTCTGTAATTGCAAACAAAGGCTTCTGTACCAAATAGTAACACTGATTTTCTCAGGTGTTCAAATAGTTATGTTCAGCAGTGCAAGACCAATAAATTCTTTAAAAATCGTACAAAGTGATTTCCTGAATTTTTCTTTTTTATTCTGTCTCTCAGAGTGGGAATGCACCTACAATGTGATTATCAGACCCGTTCATGATTTCTAAGTGGGAGAACTTGCAAAATTGCAAGGTGTTCAAATACTTCTGTTCCTCACTGTGGGTGCCTGTATCTGAGGCGTTATATGTTGAGCAGGTGGTTTCAGACTGTCATGTACTTAATTCTTTATCTTAAACTGGTGTAACTCGGTGACCTTGGGAAATAATTAAATCTCCAGCTTCCTGTGACACTAAAAATAAGAACATGCAGATGCTTTGGGAAAGGAATCCATTGTTGCCTGCATTGTTCTGAAACGAATAAAGATTCTCACTTTTGTATAAAGGACGTGTTAAATATGGCCCTCAATAAAATCCATAGAGCAGGTAATCCATTAGTTAACATGGCTTCCTGAGCTCAATTATGTTTCTGTACAGGCTGCGGAAGTTTAGGGAGTGCCCGGATACGTGGCTAATGGCAGGCTCCAGGGTCTCTTGCTGCAGACACTTTCCCAAGGTTTCCTGACATTTTTTTAAAATACCAGCTTCACTCCCTTTTTATCAGGAGGAAATGGGCTTTGAACAACCTTTGTCTGTGCGGCTTTTAAAGCACAAGCTTTAGGTTCCCTCGCAGCTGAATGCTGCTGGATAAACTAAACATTTGATGTCGGTTGTGAAGATGAAGGACTTTTCTTGTGTCTCAAACCATAACATCAGGCTATGTGCGATGATCACAGGCTGCAAATGGGAGCACATCCCATTTCAGGGGGAATTTTGGAATTCTGCCTCTTTATATAGTATGCAAGTGCAACCCATTTCAGATACACCATTGTCCTCCTTGGGCAGTCGCTTTGTGTTAGAAGGGTCCTCAATAATCATCTTAAATCAATGGAGTGACTCAGCATCAAGTATTAAATTTCCCTGCAGCATGGTCACAGGGGAAATAAAGCATTACACAGTTTCCATTTCAATCAATGGATTTCAACGTATTGTACAGGCAACCCTGGTTCTCCAGAAGGAAAGATGCTATTTATAGCCACTCTCTGTGCTGTCTAATACAGTGTTCCTCAACTCCAGTCTTCAGGACCCACCTACCGGTCATGATTTGAGAATATCCCATAGAATAAATACCTGTGGTAAGTCCTGATGCACTGACAGTAATTTTATCACCTGCTCAATACTAAGGAAATCCTCAAAACATTAACGGCAGGTAGGCCCTGAGGACTGAAGTTGAGGAACCCTGGTCTAAAAGATGATGGTCCCCATAATTGACCTCAGAATTTCTCATAAGTTTTTGAAAAAGCAAGAAAATCTCTTTAGGCTACTTTCACACTAGTGGCACGGGCCTCCGGAAGGCTGTACCGTCGGGTGAACAGCCTGCCGGATCCGTCCTGCCGCTAGTGACTGTGTGCCTCCGGACTGCTGCTCTGTTCCCATTGACTATAATGGGGGCGGGGGCGGAGTTCCGGCGAGGCACGGCAGCGCACGGCAAGAGGACATTTAATCCGGCTGCCTCTCGCCGTGCACTGCCGTGCCTCGCCGGAACTCCGCCCTCGCCCACATTATAGTCAATGGGGACAGAGCAGCAGTCCGGAGGCACACAGTCACTAGCGGCAGGACGGATCCGGCAGGCTGTTCAACCGACGGTACAGCCTGCCGGAGGTCCGTGCCACTAGTGTGAAAGTAGCCTAAAGAGATTTTCTTGCTTTTTCAAAAACTTATGAGAAATTCTGAGGTCAATTATGGGGACCATCATCTTTTAGACCAGGGTTCCTCAACTTCAGTCCTCAGGGCCCACCTGCCGTTAATGTTTTGAGGATTTCCTTAGTATTGAGCAGGTGATAAAGGACGGATCCGGCAGGCTGTTCACTAGTGATGAGCGGCAGGGGTCATATTCGAATTTGCGATATTTCACGAATATTTTGTAGAATATTCGTCGAAAATTTGCAAATTCGAAAATTCGTGATTTTTTTTTTACTCAAAAAATCGGGAAGGTAATGATTGTGCAATATGCGAATTTTCGGAATTCGAATTTTCAGATTCAAATTTTTTATTGCGAATTTTTCAATTTACAACTATTAGACAAAGAAGATTATATCACTATATTAGCTAAATTGCTCTATTTGATTTTTTTAGAATATTCTCTATATTGCTATAACTTCGTTTTTTCGAATATTCGTAATATTCTAAAACAAGAATATATAGCAATATAGCGAATATTCAAAAAAACGAATATAGAGCAAAATTCGCAAACACTACTACTCCTAAAGTCAAGTATATTGCAGCCTTCTTATTGGCCCACAAGCTAGAAGCAGTGAGGGATCATGTGTACTGATAAAAAAAATGAAAAAGAAAATCTGAAAAAATTCGAATATTCCAAATTTCGAATATATATAACTATATTCTAAATTTTCGCGAATTTTCGAAGTACCTATATTCGCGATAAAAATTCGAAATTCGAATATTCGTGATCAACACTACTGTTCACCCGACGGTCCGTGCCGCTAGTGTGAAAGTAGCCTTAGGTTGCTGTTCCTGTTATCTCATAGAACAGCTCTGCTGTAGCTCTCACCCTCGGCTTGGGGCTTGTAAAGCACACTGTAAGTTGTTCTTACACCAAAGCTGGTGATCCACAGGTTGCAAACTGCTGCCTTAGAATGTGTTTCTCTCTCTTTCTATATATATATATTTTTTCTTGGAGGTGTTAGAATACCAACAGCTTAATGCATGAGGAACTATGTAAAGCCGGTCTTAATAAATGTCGGCCTTTATGTTTTATCGGCAAGGAATGGGAAGGGACATACAGAAAGAAGGAGGAGGTAATCACTGGATACAAGAAAGCAGGGCAGTAGATATTATATGTGTAACCTGGGCACATATGGTTGAGAGGCCCAGAAGGTACAAGGGCCAACTGCAAACTTAAAAACAGCTTCCTTCTGTTACGTTTAATTTAGGTAACTGAAATAATCAATTTCATGGATCTCAAATACTGTGGATAGTTAGAGACATAAGGGGATAGTTCTATGACTGTGATGGCTAACCTCCGGCACTCTAGCTTTGGTGAAACTAAAACTCCCAAGATGTACACTTGTTTGGCTGTTCTCCGAACTCCATAGAAATGAATAGAGCATGCTGGGAGTCGTAGTTTCACCACAGTTGAAGTTAGCCATCACTGTTCTATGATGATCTATTGATAAGCAAAGGGCAAATATACCATTCACTTGCACAGGGGCCCTCTGCTGTCTGTGTCCTTCACTGCAACACAGAGAAATCTTTTCTGCTGGACAGTAGATATAATCTAGGTATACAACATAGAAGAGCTTATACGAGGAGCATGGATGGACATATAGAATAGCTAAAGAAAGGGAAAAAAACGTCATGGGGCAGAGTTATCATAGTTGGGCTATGATAACCAGATACACGTACGCCTCGTCATAAATGAGCATCATCTGTCAGTCCCTGGAAGAAAACTAGTAGAATTTGATCAATGTGAAAGTGGCAATGCCAGCGGAGAAACGGCACCATACCATTGGAGAAATCGTAAACATGCAATTTGCAACTTTTTCAAGCCACAACAGTGGCATACTTTAATGATACATGTGGGCCTATATGTGTCTTTATTCCAACTATTTTGAAGAAAGGGCTATTTTAAAAAATAAATTTTTAAAGGTGCTTCACAAGTAGCTTTTTATAGGTGTTTTTCTGCAGTTTATGCCCTTTTCAGGTTTTTTTTTTTGCAATAAAACACGAGCGCCAGGTGTTAGCTGAAGGTCTATCTGGAAAAAGAAATGCAGAACACACAACCGTATTTGGTCCTCTCATGTTTCTCAATTAGCTGGCTTTTTTGCCTTTCTTGCTTCTTTTCAAAATCTCAGTATGCTGGAGCTGTGGATGTTTTTAGGCATTTTGACAACACCAAAGCCAAATTCATGTGTGTGGAGACCCTAAAGCTATATTTTTAATGGGGAAGTAAAATATCTGAAGGGATGTAATTCTAGTCTGCAGACCTGCAGTGAAAACAGAAATTATTACAAAGGATGCACGTTCCTTATGTATTTTGCTTGAAAGCATTGCCATTGTCGCCCCCTGCTGTTACATATTGGTATCAGTCAGTTATTTGGATCTGAATATGATCATACCGTAAAATAAATATTCCTCAGACATTTCTGAGACTAAGATGCCTTACCAAAATGGGGCTTACAAAAAGGGGCACATGTTTTAAAAATAACCTCATTCCGATACATGGAACAAGTTTTCAGGGGAAGAAAATTCAGCAATAAGGCTGATTTACATGACCATGATTGGGCCGAGAAACACGACCCGTGTGTCAGTTGAATCTCTCAGGCTACGGCTCTCCTAACCAGAACTGACCACATCATAGTGTTTTATGATACTGTCCGTTCCTATCTTATCACAGGTCTATCGTACTGTATGCAGAATGTCCTGTGAGTCTTGTGAATCAGCCCTTAATCTGCTTTGTGAGAACATAATCAAAGACATAGCATAATGTGTTATTGGATTCCTTAAGGCTACATGCACACGACCTTTCTATGTTTTGCGGTCCGCAAATTGCAGATCCGCAAAACACGGATGGCGTCCATGTGCGTTCTGCAATTTGCGGAACGGCACGGACAGCCATTAATATAACTGCCTATTCTTGTCTGCAAAACGGACAAGAATAGGACAGGTTATATTATTTTTTGCGGACCACGGAATGGAGCAACGGATGCGGACAGCACACGGAGTACTGTCCGCATCTTTTGTGGCCCCATTGAAGTGAAAGGGTCCGCACTCGAGCTGCAAATACTGCGGCTCAGATACGGACCAAAACAACGGTCGTGTGCATGAGGCCTAAAGAGCAGATCCAGACAGAACTGATGCACACTATTACTTTTATTTGTGCACTCAATGGATTGCATCCCATACAAATGACTGTGCACATTGTGACAGAATCAGAAAAAAATGAAAGATAAACTCTAGACCAGGGATGGTGAACCTTTTAGAGACCAAGTGCCCAAACTGTAAACCAAAACCCACTTACTTATCACAAGGTGCCAACACAGCAATTAAACCTGAATACTACAGTCCAATATAGTATATCCTCCATGTGCTTTATCATTTAGCTATAATAGCCCGGCTACATTCAATGTGCTGCCTGTGCTGTTCATAGTGCGCTGATAAATGGAAACAGGAAAAGTCTAAGGCATATTGGTACACCATAGACTTTTTCCAGGGTGTGGGTGCCCACAGAGAGGGCTCTGAGTGCCGCCTCTGGCACCCGTGCCATAGGTTCGCCACCACTGCTCTAGACAATATGTGACCTAATACTGGCAGATGAGGGAAATGTACTAATAATACACAGTACACCATTCAGCCATAATATTAAAACCTAATTTTGTGCAAGTCCCCTTCATGCAGCCAAAACAGCTCTGATCTATCAAGGCCTGGACTCAACAGGACCTCCAAAGGTGTTCTATGATATCTGGCATCAAGAAATTAGTAGCAGATCCTATACGTTCCCTGCTCTGCTGTTCGGCGCTTTGTTGTGATGCAGACAGCTCAATTACATTATTGTGCCACTTGCGACGTTCAGCAGATGCAGGCCTTACCTGAAGAGGCCTGGACTGCATCACTGGACAGCTTTGTGGGACTGCCAGGGAAAGGTAAGTATTATACAGCACTGTACACTGGAGCAGAGAGCATAGAAGTGGGACATGGAGCATGGCAGCACAGAGCACAGGGGCACAGAGCATGAGGGCACAAAGCAAGCAACACTATATAAGGGGCACAAAGCATGGGGTCTCAATGCAGGGGGTGCAGAGCATGTAGCACTAAACAAGGGACATGGGAGTAAAAAGCATGGGGGCACAGAACATGGGGGAACAGATCAGGGGGAAAGAGCATGGGGGCAAAAGAGCTTTGGGGCGCAGAGCATGTATAACTATATAAGGGGGTACAAAGCATGTAGCAAAGTACCAGGGCACAGAGCATGTAGAACTATATAAGGGGGCAAAGAGCATGTAGCACTATATAAGGGGGCACAGAGCATGTAGAGCTATATAAGGGGGCACAGAGCATGTAGAACTATATAAGGGGGCACAGAGCATGTAGCAAAGTAACGGGGCACAGAGCATGTAGAACTATATAAGGGGCACAGAGCATGTAGAACTATATAAGGGGGCACAGAGCATGTAGAACTATATAAGGGGGCACAGAGCATGTAGAACTATATAAGGGGGTACAGAGCACGTAGAACTATATAAGGGGGCACAGAGCATGTAGAACTATATAAGGGGGCACAGAGCATGTAGCAAAGTACCAGGGCACAGAGCATGTAGAACTATATAAGGGGGCACAGAGCATGTAGAACTATATAAGGGGGCACAGAGCATGTAGAACTATATAAGGGGCACAGAGCATGTAGCAAAGTATCGGGGCACAGAGCATGTAGAACTATATAAGGGGGCATGTAGAATTATATAAGGGGGCACAGAGCATGTAGAACTATATAAGGGGCACAGAGCATGTAGCAAAGTACCGGGGCACAAAGCATGCAGAACTATATAAGGGGGCACAAAGCATGTAGCAAAGTACCGGGGCACAAAGCATGTAGAACTATATAAGGGGGCACAGAGCATGTAGAACTATATAAGGGGGCACAGAGCATGTATAACTATATAAGGGGGTACAAAGCATGTAGCAAAGTACCAGTGCACAGAGCATGTAGAACTATATAAAGGGGCAAAGAGCATGTAGAACTATATAAGGGGGCACAGAGCATGTAGAACTATAGAAGGGGGCACAGAGCATGTAGAACTATATAAGGGGCACAGAGCATGTAGCAAAGTATCGGGGCACAGAGCATGTAGAACTATATAAGGGGGCATGTAGAATTATATAAGGGGGCACAGAGCATGTAGAACTATATAAGGGGCACAGAGCATGTAGCAAAGTACCGGGGCACAGAGCATGTAGAACTATATAAGGGGGCACAGAGCATGTAGAACTATATAAGGGGGCACAGAGCATGTAGAACTATATAAGGGGCACAGAGCATGTAGCAAAGTATCGGGGCACAGAGCATGTAGAACTATATAAGGGGGCACAGAGCATGTAGAACTATATAAGGGGGCACAGAGCATGTAGAACTATATAAGGGGGCACAGAGCATGTAGAACTATATAAGGGGGCACAGAGCATGTAGCAAAGTATCGGGGCACAGAGCATGTAGAACTATATAAGGGGGCATGTAGAATTATATAAGGGGGCACAGAGCATGTAGAACTATATAAGGGGGCACAGAGCATGTAGCAAAGTACCGGGGCACAGAGCATGCAGAACTATATAAGGGGGCACAGAGCATGTAGCAAAGTACCGGGGCACAGAGCATGTAGAACTATATAAGGGGGAACAGAGCATGTAGAACTATATAAGGGGGCACAGAGCATGTAGAACTACATAAGGGGGCACAGAGCACGTAGAACTATATAAGGGGGCACAGAGCATGTAGAACTATATAAGGGGGCACAGAGCATGTATCAAAGTACCAGGGCACAGAGCATGTAGAACTATATAAGGGGGCACAGAGCATGTAGAACTATATAAGGGGGCACAGAGCATGTAGAACTATATAAGGGGCACAGAGCATGTAGCAAAGTATCGGGGCACAGAGCATGTAGAACTATATAAGGGGGCACAGAGCATGTAGAACTATATAAGGGGGCACAGAGCATGTAGAACTATATAAGGGGGCACAGAGCATGTAGAACTATATAAGGGGGCACAGAGCATGTAGAACTATATAAGGGGGCACAGAGCATGTAGCAAAGTATCGGGGCACAGAGCATGTAGAACTATATAAGGGGGCATGTAGAATTATATAAGGGGGCACAGAGCATGTAGAACTATATAAGGGGGCACAGAGCATGTAGCAAAGTACCGGGGCACAGAGCATGCAGAACTATATAAGGGGGCACAGAGCATGTAGCAAAGTACCGGGGCACAGAGCATGTAGAACTATATAAGGGGGAACAGAGCATGTAGAACTATATAATGGGGCACAGAGCAAGTAGAACTATATAAGGGGGCACAGAGCATGTAGAACTATATAAGGGGCACAGAGCATGTAGAACTATATAAGGGGGCACAGAGCATGTAGCAAAGTACCGGGGCACAGAGCATGTAGAACTATATAAGGGGGCTCAGAGCATGTAGAACTATACAAGGGGGCACAGAGCATGTAGAACTATATAAGGGGCACAGAGCATGTAGCAAAGTATCGGGGCACAGAGCATGTAGAACTATATAAGGGGGCATGTAGAATTATATAAGGGGGCACAGAGCATGTAGAACTATATAAGGGGCACAGAGCATGCAGAACTATATAAGGGGGCACAGAGCATGCAGAACTATGTAAGGGGGCACAGAACATGTAGAACAATATAAGGGGGCACAGAGCATGTAGAACTATATAAGGGACACAGAGCATGTAGAACTATATATGGGGGCACAGAGCATGTAGAACTATATAAGGGGCACAGAGCATGTAGCAAAGTATCGGGGCACAGAGCATGTAGAACTATATAAGGGGGCACAGAGCATGAAGAACAATATAAGGGGGCACAGAGCATGTAGAACTATATAAGGGGGCACAGAGCATGTAGAACTATATAAGGGGGCACAGAGCATGTAGAACTATATAAGGGGGCACAGAGCATGTCGAACAATATAAGGGGGCACAGAGCATGTAGAACTATATAAGGGGCACAGAGCATGTAGAACTATATAAGGGGGCACAGAGCATGTAGAATTATATAAGGGGGCACAGAGCATGTAGCAAAGTACCGGGGCACAGAGCATGTAGAACTATATAAGGGGGCACAGAGCATGTAGCAAAGTACCGGGGCACAGAGCATGTAGAACTATATAAATGGGGTAAAGAAATGAGGACACAAAGCATGTAGCACTATATAAGGAGGCACAGGCCATGTGGCACAGTATGGGGCACAGAGCATGTTGCAGAGTATGGGTGCCCAGAGCATATGGAACTGTCTATGGAAGTTGGACCCTTTTAAAATGTAGCTTTTATTTAGTTTAATTTAAAAAAGCAAAAATATATAGACACCCTCTGGTAACCGGGTTTCCAGAATAATATATAACAGGACAAGATGTTGCCCCGCCACCACCGTGAATTGGTGAAAAAAAAAATAATAATAATAAATAAGATAAGTGTAAATTCCAGGGGCGTTAATGACATTAGTTGGAGGTTGGGGAATTGGATAGAGGATAGGGCACCTTACTGTGGGTACTGGGGATGGTTCTCTCCCTGTACCCACCCTAAAATAGTCCTCTGCCCAGGGATGAACCCTAATGGTGGGATCACCCTGTCCCCGTGCCTACCCTGTCTTGCCCTGTACAGCCCTGTACATTTGGAATTTTTTACACAATTATTGATGTCAGTTTTTATCCCGACGCGTTTCCCCACTATGGTTCCTCAGGGGGTCGGTTAAAAGATGATAATTGTTAAGAGTAACATCATGGATCAAAAAAACAGGATAATAAACCAGATAATGTTTGATATAATTACTGTGTCCTGGTAGATGCCATGGGGCAGGCCATGTAGGGGGGAGAGAAGACTCACACTTATTCTCCTGATGAAAAGAGATGTCACAGGTGAGCTGCCCCCCTGGTGTCTGGACTGCCGCCTGCCGAGCTTGATGACTGCCCCAATCGAATTCCCCAACCTCCAACTAATGTCATTAACGCCCCTGGAATTTACACTTATCTTATTTATTATTATTATTATTATTTTTTTTTTTTCATGGTGGTAGCTGGGCAACATCTTGTCCTGTTATATATTATTCTGGATACCCGGTTACCAGAGGGTGTCTATATATTTTTGCTTTTTTAAATTAAACTAAATAAAAGCTACATTTTAAAAGGGTCCAATTTCCAGGATAATACTCACTTATACGGACACCTATACTATTATTTATATCTAATTCTTTGAGAATTCTGTTTAACACTGTCTATGGAAGCACTACCAGCAGGGGTATTGTGTGGTACATTGTTTTTAAGGGTCATATTATGTGACAACAAATCTAACTGTATCATTTGCACATCATTCTGTCTATCCACAGAAAAGCCTGACAAGAGAGGAAGGCAGGTAAGATTGATGATTGACAAAATCATACTACTGTCTCCAAGACATCTTAAGCGATGATGATGAATAGAAATAATGATATGGTAGAATGGATTACTGTACTGTAAGGTAGAATATTATCTATCAAAAGCCGGGTGTCACCCTGCAAACTCACTGAAGTATAGACTGTCACAGTAAGAATGATCATGGGAATAGATGTACTGTTGAAGCCTATAATATCTATTGCTATTGTGTGCTACCAGTTTGCAGCTGCAAGTCAGAATGCTGTATATTACAGAATTGCTGAAAGTGTCTTTTCTCACCTTCAGGAATTTATTTTTTATAAAGGAGAAATAAAAAGTACTCATCAACAAAAATCCTAATAACAATAAAAAAGAATTATAAACACTGTTTAGCATGCGGAAATATATCAAATATTGTTCAACCTGGTGCACCAATCACAAGTCTGAACAGACATGCCTATATAACCTGCTTGTAAGCACCATTTCCAGTTAATTAATTCAGTGTTCTAGTGTTCTGTTTTTCACCATAGGTCACTTTTGTGAGCCACGGATCGGTCCAATTATTGGGAATAAACATTTGGACAAACACTTATTACTGATAATTGACCCATGTGAATGCACTGCAAATGCTTCTTTGTCCTTGTCCTTGTCTGTCAGCAGCACATCACCCTGTGTAAACAGAAATGCTGCTGACAGACAAAACTTTATGGGGAAGAACAATCATAGTAACAACAGCTTATCCCCATACATTATTCCTGATGGCCTGTGTATATGGGTCCTTAGACAATCCATGTCACTATGCTTTGTTATAGTAAGGTAACGGCCAAAGGGTGAGAGAGGCGCTCATAGGGTAAGTAAATCGAGGTACAACAGCTTCCTTCAAATTGCTGGTGGATACGATAGACTCACCTGTTTTGGTTGCACCGGAGTTAAGTGCAACCGTATTGCAGGTGGTCTGTGAGGTATAAAAGTCGCAGGTCGGTGCTGCCAGCTGCGTCAAGAGACCCCTTGGGGCGAAGGCCAGGTTGCCACTCGGGTATATATAGGAAAACGTATCTCAGCTTGTCACGATGGCGTGATCCAGCTGGTAGACGATCATAAGGCGCATTACCACAACCCGATGCAGGATACAACAAAGTTTATTATGAGACAGTTTTTTATATATATGTTCTTATAATTATTGATGTACTCGCCCACTCAATGGAGTGTTTTTCCCCTGTTTTATCGATATTTATTTATTTATTCATGCAAATATATAACTATATATTAAATTCCATATATGACTTTTAAACGTACATATATATTAATTTATTTTCTATTGTACTTTTCCTATTATCTATGTTCCTTGTAGACTTGATAAAGGGGCCGTCGAGACCCCGAAACGCGTTGTCTCATAATAAACTTTGTTGTATCCTGTACAGGGTTGTGGTAATGCGCCTTATGATCGTCTACCAGCTGGATCACTCCATCGTGACAAGCTGAGATACGTTTTACTATGCTTTGTTATGGCATATGAATGAGAAAGAGAGCACAGAAGAGAGAGTGACTACAAGGGTGTCTCTGACTTCCTCTGGAGGACCCATCCTATCTGTCCATTACTCAGTGATCACTTGCTGGTCCCTTCTCCAGCAATAACTGTGTACAGTATCTTGTCAAAAGTAGTGAAAGGCGTATAGGTCCTCACTGCTAATGTGCCATAAAGTGTTCTTGGAAGAGGACCATTAGGTGTTGTAGATGAAATAATTTTGTATACTAAACTTGATAACCAGCCTCTTCATCAGACCAGATGCTGTTCTAAAACAACAAACGTAAGTGTGACAATACAAGAATGTCTTAAAATAGAATATTTTGTTCCGTATGGAAGCAACGACACCCACTAGGTAAAGGTATACATCTCATGGTTTATCGGGAGAAAACTTTAGCTAGAAATTTTAGTATATTATTAAAAAGACACACCAGCAGATTTATCAAAACTGGTGTAAATTGTCTTAGTTGCCCATAACAACCAAACAGCTTCCACCTTTCATTTTTCAAAGGAGTTCAGGTTTGATAAATCTCCCCTACAGTCTCTTAATCAAGGCCAGATTAAAGGGAGGACAGATATTGCAGTCTGCCATATCATCTTCCTTATTTATCATCAATGATCATCACTAGATGTCTTGGAGACAGCAGTCATCATTCTTACTTCCCTCCATTGCCATGGGAATGAAGGGAGTCTACCACCAACCCTTCCTGATGGGTGATTAGTAATCCTATCCAGCTGAGAAGATGTGAAAGGGTGGTCTGGTCACACAAACATGCAGCTCTCTCTCTTTTGATGTTTCAGGAAGTTGCTGACACTAATGTCTCCATAGACATAGACTTGGGTGGCCTTTCCTATATTTACCTAGGGCCTTCCATCAACCTTAACCCAGCCTTGCTCTGAATATATACTGTACATAAATAAGCATATATTTTTTTCCACAATAATCATGACATTTTAATCAGTTCATTTTTCAGTTTACTTCAAAATGTAATGTTTCTTACCTCGTTAGATGAAGTGGTAGAAGCCAGTGTTGTCTCAGTCCAGACTTGTGTGGTAGCAGTAGACAGCAGACTGTCATTACGGGCCTGGCTTACCGTGTCGGCGTCTCTATCTACGCGGGTAACGTTCACATGGTATAGCTCAGTGGTGTTGGCTGTTACCGCCCGTTGTGTAATGGCAGTCATTGCTGCTGAGCTCTTTGTTGTTGGGCTTGGTGTAGTTTGAACGAAGTCTGGGGAACGAATAGTATATAGTTAGATGTTTTGCTGTCACTGTTTAATGACATAAGGTGAGATTTATCTACAAAGGTGTAGGAGACATCAATTTACAACAAATTCATCAAAATGATGCATATGACATGATAATTTGGCATAGCTTGCTAGGTTTACGAGACATATTTTCCTTATGCCAACTCATGGTGGGCATACATGTACACCAATAAATGAGCAAAAAATAGCATATGTCTTTAATAATAATGCCACATTTTATGTCTCTTCTTGTGGTCCCTTTAGACTGATTTCAGCCTGAGACAAACAACCATCACAATATAATAAGTCAGCGTTCATTTATAGGACCCTTTAGACTGACCAAAGTAAACTGAAAAGGGTTTAAAAAATTATAATTACGATCATTCATTTTCAGCAGAGGCGGATTGGCCATAGACCTTACAGGGAAGTGTCCCGGTGGGCCGATGCCCAGTGGGCCGCCTGAGCACTCCTCATGACCAGCCAGAGTACGTTTCTGGGGGTGCATTTTGTGCTGCTGGCAGTATTTTGTGATTGATGTGGTATTTGGCTCTGTTGGTGTGGTATAATGTGCCACAATATGGTATTTCTGGCCCTGCCTTCCTACAATTTGAACCCACCTACAGCACAGGGCCACTTTAAGTTCCCAGTCCGCCCCTGATCCCTATTCAGGGAAAATATTCTAGAAAATGAGCATTTTTATGTCTGCATGAAAGACCTGAAAACCCAACAATTGTTTGCTAACCATCAGCCTGCGTAAAGGAAATCTTAGCCATGCCCCCTTTTAAAGGCACTTTTCAACTGTCAAGGAACAGAATTATAGCAACTTTTTCTTTGTAAATCTCCCCTAATATTTTTAATCAAGCATCCAACCTGTATTTCAATTGCCTATATATGAAAGCACATTTCTTTGTAATATCTGAGGTACAGACGCCATTACAATTCTGAGCGCAGCTGTCACCAAGGTTTCCAATGGTCCCGAATAGCAAGTTTCCCACTCCAATACTGTTCCATATTTTCTTTTCTTTATTCTTTTTTTTTGACAAACCATATGCTGAAGAAACATACAAACCAGCTCTAGTTAGGATGCAGACAGATATGAGATTTATCTATATTAGTGCACCATAGTAACTAAGCCGCTCTCCAGTGCAGCGCGCAACACATTCATCAAGGTTGGACCTAGTGTTGTTTGCTGATGGCTTTCTAGTCTTCAGTTTTCATCTTTCATAAATAAGTTGTGCTCGTCCACTCTTCCTGACATATTTATATGTCATATACACTCACCTAAAGAATTATTAGGAACACCTGTTCTATTTCTCATTAATGCAATTATCTAGTCAACCAATCACATGGCAGTTGCTTCAATGCATTTAGGGGTGTGGTCCTGGTCAAGACAATCTCCTGAACTCCAAACTGAATGTCAGAATGGGAAAGAAAGGTGATTTAAGCAATTTTGAGCTTGGCATGGTTGTTGGTGCCAGACGGGCCGGTCTGAGTATTTCACAATCTGCTCAGTTACTGGGATTTTCACCCACAACCATTTCTAGGGTTTACAAAGAATGGTGTGAAAAGGGAAAAACATCCAGTATGTGGCAGTCCTGTGGGCGAAAATGCCTTGTTGATGCTAGAGGTCAGAGGAGAATGGGCCGACTGATTCAAGCTGATAGAAGAGCAACGTTGACTGAAATAACCACTCGTTACAACCGAGGTATGCAGCAAAGCATTTGTGAAGCCACAACACGCACAACCTTGAGGCGGATGGGCTACAACAGCAGAAGACCCCACCGGGTACCACTCATCTCCACTACAAATAGGAAAAAGAGGCTACAATTTGCACGAGCTCACCAAAATTGGACTGTTGAAGACTGGAAAAATGGTTTCTTGAACATGACAATGAGTTCACTGTAGTAAAATGGCCCCCACAGTCACCAGATCTCAACCCAATAGTGCATCTTTGGGATGTGGTGGAACGGGAGCTTCGTGCCCTGGATGTGCATCCCTCAAATCTCCATCAACTGCAAGATGCTATCCTATCAATATGGGCCAACATTTCTAAAGAATGCTATCAGCACCTTGTTGAATCAATGCCATGTAGAATTAAGGCAGTTCTGAAGGCAAAAGGGGGTCCAACACCGTATTAGTATGGTGTTCCTAATAATTCTTTAGGTGAGTGTATGTCATACACATGCCATATATTTTGCTGTATGTACTTGGACAACTGTGAGTGGTGGTAAATGTCAAGGACAGGAGAGGAGTCTTTTGTCCTGTCTGATGCAGACAGCAGGGAGTCAGGAGCTGTAACTTGTATGTAAGCAGTTTCAGACAGAGCGTCGTATACATGGAAGTCTTCATCCTGGCTTTGCATTAGAATGGGGCATGGAGAATTCACTCCCTCTCTCATACCTCCCAACTTTTGAAAATCGCAAAGAGGGACAATATGTGCGGCTCGCATCACGGCAGTTTTTTCCATACTAGGCCACACCTCTAACTTCGTCCAAAGCATAATTAGTGACTCCGTCACAACTGCAGTAGCTGGGGATCGGTTATTGTGGAGCCCATGGGACAATTTTTTTCTTGCACTTCAACATCCATTTATATATTAGCACATAAATCATCGGATTATAGATATTTTAAGGTCCAAATTGCGCAAAATAATGAAGTTCTAGTCTAATATACAGGTAGAAACCATACGGATAGTTTAGTGAGGAGCAATTTAGTAAATTTATTAAAACACATTTAAAGCATTAATTCCCCAGATCAAAAAGAGGGACATTTAAGGATCAAAGAGGGACTTGGGTCAAAAAGAGGGTCTGTCCCTCCAAAAGAGGGACACTTGGGAGGCATGCTGTCTGATCCTGGCATTTGCAACTCAGAACAGGATTAATAAACTTTATTCACTGTATATAACACTAAAATATTTCACAGAAATTGACAATAGAAACATTTTTAGTAATATTTATTACCAGGCGCGGACTGGAAATTTAAAGTGGCCCTGGAAAAATACTAAAAGTGGCTCCGTTTTGTATTTGGGTGCAAGTTGATGAAAGGCAGGGCCAGCAATACCATATTGTGGCACATTATACCATCCCAAAAGAGCCAAATACAACAGTCCATCATAAAATACTGCCAACAGCACAAAATATATCCCCAAAAACCTCCACTGGCCTGCCATGAGGAGGGCTGAGGTAGCCCCCTGGACCTCGGCCCACTGGGAAATTTCCCTGTAAGATCTAGGGCCAATCCACCCCTCTGTTCAAGGAGCTCTTGAAGAACAGTATTTACACTGATAAAATATATTATAAACTACTGTGGCGAAACCAACCTCGCCACTGGGTTTCGGAGGGGCCTGGCTACCAGCCTCTTGCCTCAGGATTATGGCCCATACTAACTTTAAAGGAGCAGACAGACCGGCCGGACAGCTTTAATCTGTCTTTGCAATTGTATTTTGTTATGTGAGGATACCCAGATAGTTCATTTTATTGTATTCATGTTGTCTGAGTGCCATTCACCTAATAATATGCACTCAGACTTGAGCTATCTGTGGATATGTTAAATGTCTGTGTTTACTGTAAGGGTTGTGACATTGTATGTTTAAATGGTGATTCCTGTCCTGTTGTTCCCACATGTGTATTGGTGATTTCCCTTTGTCCTGAGAGATAATTGAATTTCTCCTCGGGTGTCTCCAGGGCAGAGAGGAGGAAACCATGATGCATTGCGGGGATGTCTTGTGTCTGTGTATCTTGAATTGCTGCATATCTGTCCTGTGTCACAGTCTTCATTCTGGTCCCCTAGGGGCGTGTCCACCAGATGGGGACCTGCATAAATACGGGCGGGTAGCCCTCAATAAAGTTTCCTGTTTTATCCTTCATCATGTTGAGGCTGATGTTTGGGTAACTGATCGACGCTGGGGATTGCTATACGCTGAAGATTTGCTATACTCCCCTGGCTATAACTACTAGCTCTTTTAAGAACTGTTCCTGCTCTCTGGTTTTAGGAGAGGTTCACCCACTGGAGCCTGGAGCCTTGTCGTAGGTCCAGGGTGGGTAGGAGACGGTGAGACCTCAACCAAGCTTCGGCGGTTCGTGGGGTCTGCAGTGCGTACGGTGTCAAGTGGAGTGCTTGGAGTCCTCGGAAAGCACTAGGAGCATTTGTCAACGGAGGTACCCGGTCGGGGTGTTAGGCGTTCCGTTACATTTGGTGGCAAGCAGTGGGATGGCGTCCTAGTGTGAGGAGAAGCAGCTCAGAGACACCGTTTGTGGATTTACTAAATTGAGGGCAACGCTAGTATCCGTACAGTGCCCCTGGCTACAGCAGGATGGAAACGGCTAGTCTTCGGACAGCGTTCTATGACGAGGAGGAGGAGGCAGCCGCAGACTACAGGGATGCAGACAGAAAGGAAGTCTGGTATGATGCCCTTGAAAATGCCCAGCGGCGGTGAGGTGAGAGTCTCCCCAGTTATGAGCAGCGGCTACAGAAGCGTGTGGCGATGCAGATGGGTCTTTTGGGAGAGCAGCCCCTGGATGACTGGGTAACAGAGCTCCAGAACCTGGTATGTAAGGAGCTTTGGCTAGATGACGCATACCAGGCCCTAAGGTGGCATGTCATTCAACATTCCCCCTGGATGGCTGAGCACGACAGACCCGAGGGTGAGGAGTTTGATGGACCGGGGTTACTATGGGATGCCTTGGAGGAGGACATTGATCTTGGCAGCACGGAGGAGTTTAGGTTTTGAGATATCTACGACTACCGGATGGGCATGCATGTTTATGCTGACGGAAGGGAGGTGAACAAAGACATGACCCACCTGGTAACAAGGGAGTGGGAGCTGGAGCAGACCTACCAACACCTGCTCAGCTCCATTCATCCCCAACCTACTCGACAAGCAGAGCCAGATCTGCCCTCCTGCAACTGGGAAGACTTGCCGGCGATACCCCCTGCTTCCCTAACAACTCCCAAAGTAGGGAACTTCATCGACTGGTTCTGGGAAGACCTCCCGATGGCAGGTGGAGATGGGACCGAGGTCTCTCCACCGGCCCTACAGAGATGCTGGACGGCCGGTTCAGATCCCCCACCAACCCTGCAGGAATGCCAGGAGGAGAAGGTAAGCGATTCCTCCTCTCCACAGCCGATCTGCAACAAGGTCCTGGGGATAGGATTCCCTGACCACATCCCAGTAGAAGAGCTGGCATCTGGGCAGAGCGCAGTCAGCCTCTGCCCTCCCCTATCCTCTTCTCCAGAGCCGGACATCCCACAGGCTACCCCAGCGGAAGAGCTGGCATCTGGGCAGAGCGCAGTTGGCCTCTGCCCTCCTCTATCCTCTTATCCAGAGCTTGACTCCCCACAGGCTACCCCAGCGGAAGAGCTGGCATCTGGGCAGAGCGCAGTTGGCCTCTGCCCTCCTCTATCCTCTTCTCCAGAGGCTGACTTTCCACAGGCTACCCCAGCGGAAGCGCTGGCATCTGGGCAGAGCGCAGTCGGCCTCTGCCCTCCCCTATCCTCTTCTCCAGAGCCGGACTTCCCACAGGCTACCCCAGCGGAAGAGCTGGCATCGGGGCAGAGCGCAGTTGGCCTCTACTCACCAAGTACCTACAGCTCCAAGCTAGAGAGCAACAAGGAAGCAAGGAGTAGCAAATGCCCCCTCAACAGCTGGGGACATACAGAACAGAGCCAGGCCCCAAAATTCAACAGGTCCAGTATTGGGTTGTGGGTGGACTGCCAGACTAACTCAGATACCGACCGGCATGAGGTCAGGTATCTGGTTAGTCTTCCCTGGGAGGGGGAGATATGTGGTGAAACCAACCTCGCCACTGGGTTTCGGAGGGGCCTGAGGCCGGAGGGGCCGGAGGGGCCTGAGGCAAGAGGCTACCAGCCTCTTGCCTCAGGATTATGGCCCATACTAACTTTAAAGGAGCAGACAGACCGGCCGCACAGCTTAAATCTGTCTTTGCAATTGTATTGTTATGTGAGGATACCCAGATAGCTCATTTTATTGTATTCATGTTGTCTGAGTGCCATTCACCTAATAATATGCACTCAGACTTGAGCTATCTGTGGATATGTTAAATGTCTGTGTTTACTGTAAGGGTTGTGACATTGTATGTTTAAATGGTGATTCCTGTCCTGTTGTTCCCACATGTGTATTGGTGATTTCCCTTTGTCCTGAGAGATAATTGAATTGCTCCTCGGGTGTCTCCAGGGCAGAGAGGAGGAAACCATGATGCATTGTGGGGATGTCTTGTGTCTGTGTATCTTGAATTGCTGCATATCTGTCCTGTGTCACAGTCTTCATTCTGGTCCCCTAGGGGCGTGTCCACCAGATGGGGACCTGCATAAATACGGCCGGGTAGCCCTCAATAAAGTTTCCTGTTTTATCCTTCATCATGTTGAGGCTGATGTTTGGGTAACTGATCGACGCTGGGGATTGCTATACGCTGAAGATTTGCTATACTCCCCTGGCTATAACTACTAGCTCTTTTAAGAGCTGTTCCTGCTCTCTGGTTTTAGGAGAGGTTCACCCACTGGAGTCTGGAGCCTTGTCGTAGGTCCAGGGTGGGTAGGAGACGGTGAGACCTCAACCAAGCTTCGGCAGTTCGTGGGGTCTGCAGTGCGTACGGTGTCAAGTAGAGTGCTTCGAGTCCTCGGAAAGCACTAGGAGCATCTGTCAACGGAGGTACCCGGTCGGGGTGTTAGGCGTTCCGTTACAACTACTTACACAGCTTAAAAGGCATTTTATGGGAGGTTTATATTGATGACCTATCCTCAAGATAGATCATCAATATCTGATCAGTTAGAGTCCAGCTCCTGGCAACCCCACCAATCAGCTATTTGAAGAGGCCATAGCACTCCAGTGAGCACTACATCATCTTCCTAGACAAGTGATGTGTTTACTGTTCACGTGGCCTATATATAGCTCAGTCCTATTCAAGTGAATGGACCTGGGCTGCAATACCCAGCACAGCCGGTATACAATATACAGTGCTGTGCCTGGTATGCTGTGAGGAGGCGGCAGCACTCACCTGAGCACAGCGGCATCTTCAAACAGCTGATCAGTGGCAGTGCTGGGTGTTGGACCCCTGCTGATCAAATATTGATAACCTATTCTGAGGATACGTCATTAATAGTATACAGGGGCGGACTGGCAACTTAAAGTGGCCCTGGAAAAAAAAAAGTGGCCCATCCAAATTGACAGAAGGTGGGAGCAACACAAGTAGGCGGGCTTGCCCATACCATATGCAATGCAAGCCACAGACGGGACGAACGGTGGAGCAGGATGCCACGAGGCTTCTGTTTCTGCCGTAGTATTCAACTGTATCACATTCCTGATAATAGTAATTCAGGAGGGCATCTGTGGTACCCAACTGGGTACATAAGTACTTGATGCTTCCATTGACATTGAGAGAGTCAGATTGTACATACCCAGCAGCCTGAAGAGGGCTTGAGTGACCCCTGTAGGGTAGTATAGTATACTCTTGGAAATTCCCTGTAACTATATACTGTATAATTATCATACAAGACTTATGAGATCATATATACAGGTGAAACTCGAAAAATTAGAATATCGTGCAAAAGTCCATTTATTTCAGTAATGCAAATTAAAAGGAATTGCATTAATGCAGCTTAAAATTAGAGTTTTGTGAAAAGGTTCAATATTCTAGGCTCAAAGTGTCACCCTCTAGTCAGCTAATTAATCCATACCCCCTGAGCAAAGGGTACCTCAAAATTGTGACTTTGGGGTTTCATAAGCTGTAAGCCATAATCATCCAATTATACCAAATAAAGGCTTGAAATATCTCGCTTTGCATGTAATAAGTCTATCTCATATGTTAGTTTCATCTTTTAAGTTGCATTACTGAAATAAATAAACTTTGCACGATATTCAAATTTTTTGAGTTTCACCTGTACATAATACAGTTTAAATTCTCCTGCAAAAGTATGCTCACAGGTGGCAGATATACTGTGGATTTGCAAACAGAGATTCGCTTTTGCCAAATCGAATTCATTTTATAATACTGGAAAAATGGATGAAATTTTAAGAAATCTCATCCACATTTTGTGAAAAAAAATCTATAGCTTGAATTGACCTGCGGTGTTGATTTTCAATCCACACCATGTAACTTTATGCTGCGAACATCCATGAAGGATTTTACCTGTTGCAATATATATGGTGAAATCCACAACAATCCACACAAAAATCGACAACAAATTTTAAAAATCTACAGTGGAATTTCTGCTACATGTGGTCGTTCCCTAAAGCTTCCTCTAATGGTACACCATACAGCCCTTTGGCTTTTTTTCTATGTCAAATTGTCAATGCTGGTTTAAAGGACCAAATAATGAAACCACTTATTTTTGATGATGAGCCGATTTACTGGCATTTCTATGCTCGTTGACATCTATTTCTGCTTCAGATTGAAGACGCTCTTGCTATTGTAATGATTAATTTATTTTAGCACTTTCTCAGTGTGAGCAAAGATCTGTCCTTGGCAAATACAAATCCCAGTATAGCTCTGTATCTCTAAGCAAGTGTGCTGAAAAGGACCTGCCTTTCCTTCCATGGGAAATGATACGTGCCAAATGTTGGAAGACCTTTTGGCAAACTTTCAAACTAATCTAGTCTTGTTGAAAGGAAAGGCTTCAATACCTTTATCATAAAAGAAAATTGTCCTATACAGATATGGATATAAAAAAGAAATGCACAGTAAGTGCATAGTTGTATGGTTAAAAAAAAAAGCTGCTAAAAGAATTTAAAAAAAAATTAAGTTTTAATTTATTTTAACCCCCCCACCATGTATCAACACGACTCATTAAAGGGGTTACACAAAATAAAAAAAATACATGGGTGCTTTCTTCTAAAAAGTGTGTAGTATAACAGCTCAATGGAGCTCAGCTTCAATACTAGACACAATCCATGTAAGCGGGAGTTCACATCACCGTTTAGCTTTCTGTTCTTCTGATCCGTCAGAAGAAGAGAGAGAGAAAAAACTGGATCCAGTAAAAAAAAAAAAACGGATCCTGTTCCATCAGTTGTCATCCGTTTGAGCCATTTCCGTATGAGATCCGTTTTTTTTAGACGGAAGCAAAAGTACTGCATACAGGACTTTTTTTCCCCGTCTAAAAAACGTATCTCAAATGAAAATAGCTCAAATGGATGACAATGACAACTGATGCAACAGGACCCGTTTTTCTACAGGATCCTTTTTTTTCCCCTCTCTCTCTTCTTCTGATGGATCAGAAGAACGGAAAGCTAAACGGTGATGTGAACTCAGCCTAAACTGGACAGACAAAACCAATGTAACCTGGACAAACAATGGGGTTTTCTGCTTTATTAGGGCACTTGTATGTGGACATAAAGCAGAGGCCTCCAGTTTGGAACTGAGATCCAAGTGCAGTCCCGAAGGACAGGTGGTTGCCCTTGATTGATGCTCATTGGGTAATGTGTACTGTGTAAGCGGGGCGGACTGGGAACTAAAAGTAGCCCTGGAAAAAAAAAAGTAAAAGTGGTCCCATGTTGCAGGTGGATCCAAATTGACTGAAGGCGGGGCAAAATAATTAGGCAGGGTGACAATACTGCAGAGCAATATACCAACCCAGCTGAACCAAATACCACAGTGAAGCACAAAATACTGCCATCTGCACCACAGTATTCAACTATATCGCTAGCCTGAGGATTCAAGAGGGCACCTATGGCTGCTGGGCAGAATCAGATCATTATGTACCTGGTTGTTGACCGTGAGGAGGGCTTGGGTGGCCCTCCTAGGCATCGGCCCACCGGGAAATTTCTCTGTAGGGTCTATGGCCAATCCGCTCCTATGTGTAAGGCTGCACTTTTCCTACAGCTGATCACTTGGGAAGCGCAGCAGGGACACATCCATTCAGTTAGTTTTACAGATCAGGTTCAAATGTGGAAAATTTTGGGGGGATTTTCTGTGGGCATTCCACTGTAAAATCTGGATATCAGACATGCAGATTTTAATGTGCATTTTCTGCAGATTTGCCCTTTTTGTATGTGGTTTTAAGGACACTATGGGGGACAAGTATCAATAATGGCATAATTTGCGCCCCAAAAAAATACTAAATTACATATCAAAAGTGGTAATTTTGTTTCACCTCATTTATCAAAGGGCGCACTGCCCTTTTAAAATGTGACTTTTTTAAATATAAACTTGATAATCCACCTATTTCTCTCAATTTGCGACATTTTAACGCCAACAGCAGTAAAATGCGACTTTCAACGAACCCCTGCCATACCGCACTTGCGACTTTTGAAAACATATTTGCAATGTTTGAAGCATATTTGCGACATTTCCAGTGGTAAATTGTGACTTTTGTCTTAGATTTGGGACGTTTTTGTTACTGTTTTGTTTAATGTTAATTTACTGACAAAACCCTGCTGTTTAGCTCATTTATATTAGATAAAAATTAGCGCATCCTGTTTTAATACTTACCTATCATTTTGTCCCATGATGAGTTGGTTTTTCTTTTTATAAAAGTGACTTTTTGACAAAAAGTCACATCTTTATGCCATAAATGCGACTTTTTACACAAAACACCACCACATAACCTGGCTTAATTGTCTGCAACAATTGGAGCCATTTCTGCAGTTAAGAGGATGATAAATGAGGTGTACTATACGCCAATTTGATAGCCCCGCCCACTTTGACATTTATAACTTGTTTCTGGCGTGATGCATTTTTGATGGTGACAGTTGACATATTTGCCGCAAATTAAGACGCCCTTCTTTTTGGTGCATTTTATGCCATAATTCTGGTGCAACGTGCTTAATAAATGTCCCCCTATATATTTATAGCAGTGGTGGGGGAGCATAAGGAGCTATGTGTGCGAGGGTTCATAAGGAGCAGTCTATGTCAAAGAGGGGAGAAGGAGGCACTGTCTGTTAGAGGAGAGCATAGGAGCAGTCTCTGTAAAAGTGAGAGGCATGGGGAGCAGTCTGTGTGGGTGGGGGACCTTGAGGATCATTCTGTTTCAGAGAGGTGGGCATGGGGTGCAGGGTGCTTGAAAGAGGGGTGCATTCGCAGGAGCATAGCTATAGAGGGTGCAGAGGTGGCAGTCGCTACCGGGCCCAGGAGCCTGAGGGGCCCAAAGACACTTGTGCTGTATAAGAAGACACCAGTATTATAGAAAGTGTATGCTGGTCAAGTTACACCTCTGGCTGGAGGAAAGGGGTTAAAGGTGCCGTTTCAATTTTTGCCTCATGTGCTTCCCTGCCCCTGGCCACAAAGCACTGAGGGAAGGGGGGTCCTAGCTGAACTCTTGCACCAGGGCCCATGAGCCATTAGCTACTCCCCTGGTGCATTGTATGAATGAGGGGGCAC
The DNA here is from genome assembly GCF_905171765.1 of Bufo bufo. NCBI lineage: Eukaryota > Metazoa > Chordata > Amphibia > Anura > Bufonidae > Bufo > Bufo bufo. The sequence continues at coordinate 481,152,443 of NC_053389.1, forward strand.
TGTATCACACATGTACAGTTATATGGAGAAATGGGTCAGCACACTTTCCCTTATAGTATAAGACTTGAGGCTAAAACAAGCCCCTTTCATAGGGTAACACAGTTTTCTGAAAGTACTTAAAGGGCTTCTGTCAGCCCACTAAACCGTTTTTTTGTTTTTTTTTTGTTTATTAATAATCCCTACACTGCGAGCTCTGCATACATAAGTTAAATAATAATTTTTGTTCAGTAGAATATGATAAAAAGCGATTTTTAAAATATGCAAATTAGGGCGGCTACTTGCTGGTAGCAGCCGCATCCTCCGACCCTAATGACGCCCCCTCCGCATTGTGATTGACAGGGCCAGGGAATGGAATCGTTCTCTGCTGGCCCTGCCTGTTAGCATTCAAAATCTGGCGCCTGCGCTGCGGCCGTACGCATCTTCAATCTGCACAGGCGCACTGAGAGGCGGCCGCTCTCTCCTCAATGCGCCTGCGCCGGGTGTAGATGTGACGTCATCGGCGCAGGCGCATTGAGGATAGAGTGGCCGAGCGAGTGGCCGTCTCTCAGTGCGCCTGCGCAGATTGAAGATAGGTACGGCCGCGGCGCAGGCGCCAGATTTTGAATGCTAACAGGCAGGGCCAGCAGAGAACGATTCCGTTCCCTGGCCCTGTCAATCACAATTTCGGAGGGGGCGTCATTAGGGTCGGAGGATGCGGCTGCTACCAGCAAGTAGCCACCCTACTTGCTGGTAACAAGGTAATTTGCATATTTTAAAAATCGCTTTTTATCAAATTCTACTGAACAAAAATTATTATTTAACTTATGTATGCAGAGCTCGCAGTGTAGGGATTATTAGTAAACAAAAAAAAAAACGGTTTAGTGGGCTGACAGAAGCCCTTTAAAACTATATTCAATGGACTTACAAGCACAACATAAAATCAAGAGTGTCACATGATCTGCGATTGACTAATCATTACAATTTCAACACCCTGAATTTTAAGTATACATGCAGCAAGTAGACGTCCTTGGTATATTATTTTTCTATTTTATATATATATCATGATAATATACACTCACCTAAAGAATTATTAGGAACACCATACTAATACGGTGTTGGACCCCCTTTTGCCTTCAGAACTGCCTTAATTCTACGTGGCATTGATTCAACAAGGTGCTGATAGCATTCTTTAGAAATGTTGGCCCATATTGATAGGATAGCATCTTGCAGTTGATGGAGATTTGAGGGATGCACATCCAGGGCACGAAGCTCCCGTTCCACCACATCCCAAAGATGCTCTATTGGGTTGAGATCTGGTGACTGTGGGGGCCATTATAGTACAGTGAACTCATTGTCATGTTCAAGAAACCAATTTGAAATGATTCGAGCTTTGTGACATGGTGCATTATCCTGCTAGAAGTAGCCATCAGAGGATGGATACATGTTCTCATTCTGTTTACGCCAAATTCGGACTCTACCATTTGAATGTCTCAACAGAAATCGAGACTCATCAGACCAGGCAACATTTTTCCAGTCTTCAACAGTCCATCTTTGGTGAGCTCGTGCAAATTGTAGCCTCTTTTTCCTATTTGTAGTGGAGATGAGTGGTACCCGGTGGGGTCTTCTGCTGTTGTAGCCCATCCGCCTCAAGGTTGTGCGTGTTGTGGCTTCACAAATGCTTTGCTGCATACCTCGGTTGTAACGAGTGGTTATTTCAGTCAACGTTGCTCTTCTATCAGCTTGAATCAGTCGGCCCATTCTCCTCTGACCTCTAGCATCCACAAGGCATTTTTGCCCACAGGACTGCCGCATACTGGATGTTTTTCCCTTTTCACACCATTCTTTGTAAACCCTAGAAATGGTTGTGCGTGAAAATCCCAGTAACTGAGCAGATTGTGAAATACTCAGACCGGCCCGTCTGGCACCAACAACCATGCCACGCTCAAAATTGCTTAAATCACCTTTCTTTCCCATTCTGACATTCAGTTTGGATTTCAGGAGATTGTCTTGACCAGGACCACACCCCTAAATGCATTGAAGCAACTGCCATGTGATTGGTTGACTAGATAATTGCATTAATGAGAAATAGAACAGGTGTTCCTAATAATTCTTTAGGTGAGTGTATATCACCTTGGATTGCATAACATTAACATTTAATTGACTTCCATGATGTATGAATCTGAATGTGGACTTTGTTAATATCTTTTACATCTGATATATTTTAGGCCAGAGGTAGGGATTAGCAAATCGACTTCGGATGAAACATCCAAAGTCAATTCGCATAAAACTTAGTTCCAATGCGGTACAGTACAGTATTGGAACAAAGTTTTATGCGAAATTGACTTCGGCTGTTTCATCCGAAGTCAATTTGCTCATCCCTAGCCAGGGGCTTAAATAGAAAAGGCTGGGCCCCATAGCAGAGTTTTTTCATTGGCTCTCACCATGTGGCATTCTCTAGGTCAGTATGATTACAGCAGTACCAAGTATGTGTATTTTTTTTTTTTTTTTATATATATATTTGACCACTTTTGTACAATTATGTCCATACCCATGACCCACTAAAAAACATTTGGAATCAGAACCTTCATGCAAGCCCCACTTTCTCTGATAAATAATAGAGATGTCATCATATCATCATTGAACTCTTTTAAAACAAAATGCACATCTTCAGTTTGGCATTTGTGGGCAAATAACTAATTTGCTCTCCTCCTGTGACAGTATAACGTGCCGATTGCTTGCATCTGGACTGTGCTTTGCAGCCCATGTGAGAAAAGCACATTACAAGTGCTCAGAGGCAGACTGGAAACCTAAAGTGGCCCTGGAAGAAAAAACCTAAGAGTCATCCCATGTTGTAGGGGGGTCCAAATTGACAGAAGACGAAGGCAACACAAGTAGATGGGGTCAGCAATACCATAGCATAAAATACCATCCCAGCAGAACCATATACCACAGAGCAGCACCATATATTGAACCAAAAGCTGTCCCTTGTTGTGGCCATCAATAGATGTGATTATCTGTCCTCCTCTTCCAGTTGTCTCTGATTAAGATATGGAGCAGGGGGCTTAGGAGGTGAGATTGGGGCCGCAACAGTGGAATTCAGGAGAGCATGTGAGGTCGCACGCCGAGTAAATGAGTACCTGGTTATCACAGCATGAATAACCTCTGAGAGCTCATTATGTACCCCAACAGCAGCAGAGAAGAAGGCTTCAGCAGCCCCTTAGGCCCCTTTCACACGGCCGAGATTTCCACGCGGGTGCGATGCGTGAGGTGAACGCATTGCACCCGCACTGAATCCGGACCCATTCATTTCAATGGGGCTGTGCACATGAGCGGTGATTTTCACGCATCACTTGTGCGTTGCGTGAAAATCGCAGCATGCTCCTCTTCGTGTGTTTTTCACGTAACGCAGGCCCCATAGAAATGAATAGGGTTGCGTGAAAATCGCAAGCATCCGCAAGCAAGTGCGGATGCGGTGCGATTTTCACAGACAGTTGCAAGGTGATGATCGGGATGGGGACCCAATCATTATTATTTCCCCTTATAACATGGTTATAAGGGAAAATAATAGCATTCTGAATACAGAATGCATAGTAAAATAGGGCTGGAGGGGTTAAAAAAAAAATATAATAATTTAACTCACCTTAATCCACTTGTTCGCGCAGCCGGCATCTCTTCTGTCTTCACCTGTGAGGAAAAGGACCTTTGATGACGTCACTACGTTCATCAAATGGTCCGTCACATGATCCATCGCCATAGTGATGGATCATGTGACGGACTATGTGATGAGCGTAGTGACGTCATCAAAGGTCCTATTCCTCACAAAAGAAGACAGAAGAGATGCCGGCTGCGCGAACAAGTGGATTAAGGTGAGTTAAATTATTTTTTTTTTTAACCCCTCCAGCCCTATTTTACTATGCATTCTGTATTCAGAATGCTATTATTTTCCCTTATAACCATGTTATAAGGTGAAATAGTACAATCTACACTGCAACTAACCCAAACCTGAACTTCTGTGAAGAAGTTCGGATCTGGGTACCACAGTCGGTTTTTTATCACGCGCGTGCAATAAATATTTGCACCCGCGCAATAAAAACTGAACATCGGAACGCAATCGCAGTCACAACTGCATTTGCGTACCTACTCGCGCGGGTTTGCCGCAATGCACCGGGACGCATCCGGACCTAATCCGGACACGCTCGTCTGCAAGGGGCCTTAGGCATCGGCTCATCGGGAAATTTTCCTGCCAGATCTGTGGACACTCCTGGAAATACTTATTGTTGCTGTTGCAAAAAAATTAGTGGATAGGGACAGTGTGAAATGTGAACTTGTGTGGTGCGAGGGTATGGTGTGACTTTTTATGATATAATCTCAACACTGGTAAATGTCTGAGTTGTGGCTTCAATAAATTGCTTAATTAGGCACAGAAGGTGTAATTAAATAGGTGCTCATTTTTTCAAACCCCCCAAATGTGAAGAGAGAAAAAGTATGACAATCTAAGCTTTAGAACAAGGGATTGCAGTGCGAGCCAGAACACAACCAGAAAGAGAACCTTTAGAAACCAGGTCAGAAATTAGAATTGCAGGTATTAGTTGCAGATCTCACTCCCAAGCTGGTTTCTAAAGGCACTCTCTTAGATTTAAAACAATACCTGGCTCATATCTCTATCTGTTATACAGCCTGAGAGAGGGCAGGTTAAATCTACCTCCCCTTCAGCCAGCTACGGTCCCAGCTACTGAAGGGAAACTGCCTGCCTGTCCGGGGCGCTGTGGCTGCTACAGCAGTAGCTACACCCCTGTTAAATGCTATCTACTATTCTGTTTTTGTATATGTTTATTAATTATTCCTTTTTACTCATTTTTGTGGTTCAGAGTGTTAACTGTTATGACAGGTTCTACTGTATTATTACGGGACAGATAGATGATAGGTAGAAGATAGATAAATTAGATAGATGGATAGATAGATAGATAGATAGATAGATAGATAGATAGATAAAGGTTACATGGTATTGGGCTTATCTGGTGAAATAATTTTTAAAGCCTATTTTGGGGCTACATCATCTTAATATATTACACTGTATACAGTATGTGAGTGGTTTTGTATATTAACATTACTTACCTTCATCTAGACATATGTTTTCAAATGCAATTTTTCCTACTTCATCCACCTCCATTCTTTTCCAGGTATTGGGGTATTTTGTTCCCTTTTTAACAACAACCCTAATTCCTTGTTTTCGTAAGAACAGAGAAGTATTTCCAACTTCAAGAAGTCGTTCACTTTTATGGCATGTCCATGTGGGGGCATTAGCACAATCAACAAGCATGGCGGGGCGAAAGTGAGAAGCAGAAGCGAGAGACATGCCCAGACACATGGAGGATTTGACGTTATGTAGCTTCCCATCTTCTGTCCATTTCCAATGCTGGCTGCGATATGTCACATTACATTTTGTAACACTCACATACTTGCCGATGCTAATACAAACATTCTTCTGGTCATGGTATATTAAGAAGCTCTCTGTAAAAGCAAGAGAGAAAACACATTATAATCTATCATGTATAACAACAAAAAATGCATGACGTTTCCAGCATTGATGGTCATATCCATGTAGTCTTTTCTCTTCCCAATGTTAAAGGGCTTTCCAGCCTTGGAGCTGACAACCCCCGGGTTCCTAACCTGTGGCCCAGATCATAAAACAACCAGTACATTCCTCTCTGCTTCCGGTCCCTGCAGCAGCAGGAAACAGCTTGAACCCTCAGTGGTCACAGCAGCTTGAATAGTACATCACTGCTGTGATGTAGCTTTCAAGTCAATCATCTATTTCAAAGGAGAAATCCACGGCACGCCAATTTTTTATTTTTTTCAAAAGATGCTTTTAATACATTACGTTTTTTTTTATATCATTTTGTTCCATCCTGAGAAATGTGTGATTGGCCACAGTGATCATGGGTTCAAGCCGTTTCCTGGTCCTGCAGATGGGAATGGAGTGGGGGGTTTTATGTTCAGGACCACAGGTTAGGACCCAAGGGGTTGTTGGCTCCAAAGCCGGACAACCCGTTTAATTTAAAGAGTATTTCTGTATAAACTCAAAAATACCCACACTGTATACAGTATGTCCATGAGTTGCCTACTTTAGTCAAGCTGCTCAAATATTTATACAAATGTTATATTATTTTTCTGAGAAAGCAGGGTGATGTCCCAAATGACCGTTGTTTCCCTAAAAGAGAACCTGTCACCAAAAAATGCAGTGCAGTCTGCAGGCAGCATGTTATAGAGCAGGAGGAGATGAGCAGATTGATATATATTTTAGTTGGAAAAGATACAGTAAAGCCTGTAACTTAAATATTTATATCTGCAGCCCTGTGAAGATCCATCGTTACTGGAGGTAGGTGTTATCAATGACTGACAGCCAGGGGCGGACTGGGAACTCAAAACGGGCCTGGAAAAAAAACTAAAAGTGGCCCCATGTTGTAGGTGGGTTCAAATTATCTGAAGGTGGGACAACAGAAGAAAGCAGTGCCAGCCATACCGTAGTGCAGAACAAAATACCTCCCCAGCAGAACCAAATACAACAGTGCAGTACAAAATTGTCACTACCAGCGCCAGCTCACACGATTGTCCGTGTACCTGCTGGCATCTGTTTGCCAGGGAGACAGTCTCATCTCACGCCACCAGGGAGTGCATTATGTCACTAGGAACTGCGGGGTATTTAAACAGGCAATCTGTTGGTCACAGATTGCCTGTGAATGGTTCTGTATACCTCACCAGTGCTTTGGATTGTTGTGACCTCCTGAGTTCTGACTTTGACTACTCCTTTAGACCCTGATTCTTGGATTCTGATTTGGCTTTTCTGCATGTCCTGGTTTGACCCTGGCTTGGTTCATGGACTCGCTTCTGTCTGAGGTATTTGGACCTGGACTTGACTGCTCATGTATGACATTGGCTTGGTATTGTTTAGTGATCTGCTTTCTGATTTGGCTTCATTGTTCTCTTTTGGTTTTGATCCAGTATGTTTGACTCTGAGTAATTTGGTACTGGGTTTTTCTCAGTATTTATGTGCCTGCCTGTCACTTTGTAGTTTTTTTCCCTCTGCTTTTCCCTGGTAAGTACATATATAAGCAGTGAACGTTGTCCTGTTGTGGTCCGCCACTTCAGTTGGTCATGCAAGTAGGCAGGGACAGAGGTTCAGGTGGAATTTAGGGTTCACTTGTTCCCACTGTGCAGCACAAAACACTGCCTCTGCAAAAACAAATGCCACTGTAACAAACTTACCTGTCCAGGCTCCAGTGGCGCAATACTCAGCCTTGGTACGGCCACGCTGGGCGAGATGTGCTGCATAGCCACTCCCCCTGGTGATGCAACCGCATCCTTAGCAGCAATGCAGTGCTTTGTTTCTCCCCGCAGCGTGCATGTGCTGGGAGAGATTAGCAGTGCGCTGATTGCTCAGCTGCTATACTCCTGTGTGCTAGTGTTGCTGACTAATGGAGCGCTGAGTCATGGACCTATCAGGTTCTGATCCAGGGACAAGACGCTCTAGTTAAATCCCTTCCTGGCCATACACCAGTGCCTATGATAGTCTTTGACTCACTAGCTGTGTTCTTGGTTCTTGTTCCTGTGCTTATTTGGATTGCTTGTTTCTGACCCTGGCTTGTCTTCTGACCAGCCTCTGTCTATCTTTTGGTACTGCGTAGTCCATCTGGTTCTGATCTCAGCTTGTCTTCTTACCACTCTTACTCTCTTGTTTGGTACTGTGTAGCCTGACTCGTTTTGACCCATTTACATACTACGCTGTATTGTGTTTGTCTGTCTTTGTTTGTTAGTTGTCTCTGCACTTATATAGCGTAGGGATCATCAACCAGCTGCGGTCTTGCTATCTAGGGTTTGTACTGCAAGTAGGAAGTGAAAGCGGGCTGGGTACTAGCCTTAGGGTTCACTGTCTTTGTCTGTCCCTACCTACAGTCATTACAGCCACAGTACAGTACAAAACAATGCCTCTGCAAAACCAAATACCACAGTGCAGCACAAAATACTGCTGCCCGCGCTTCTCTTGCTCTATAACATGGTGCTGTCAGATTGCACTGCATTTTTGTGTGACAGAACCTCTTTAAAGGATTATTAACTCCTGTTTCCTACATGGCTGTGAAGTCGAAGGTTGTCTTAAATTTTAAGAAAAGAGCTGGCAATAGTACAAAAAACCATTAATTACCCAACAAATTCCCCTTTACTATTCACTCAGTTGTTTACAGGGCCTGGAACTGGGACATAAGGGCAATATTCAGAATGTAAGTACAGTCAGGTCCATAAAGATTGGGACATCGACACAATTCTAACATTTTTGGCTCTATATACCACCACAATGGATTTGAAATGAAACAAACAAAATGTGCTTTAACTGCAGACTGTCAGCTTTAATTTGAGGGTATTTACCTCCAAATCAGGTGAACGGTGTAGGAATTACAACAGTTTGCATATGTGCCTCCCACTTGTTAAGGAACCAAAAGTAATGGGGCAATTGGCTTCTCAGCTGTCCCATGGCCAGGTGTGTGTTATTCCCTCATTATCCCAATTACAACGAGCAGATAAAAGGTCCAGAGTTCATTTCAAGTGTGCTATTTGCAGTTGTAATCTGTTGCTGTCAACTCTCAAGATGAGATCCAAAGAGAGCTTTCACTATCAGTGAAACAAGCCACCATTAGGCTGAAAAAACAAAACAAACCCATCAGAGAGATAGCAAAAACATTAGGTGTGGCCAAAACAACTGTTTGGAACATTCATAAAAAGAAGGAACGCACCGGTGAGCTCAGCAACACCAAAAGACCCGGAGGACCACGGAAAACAACTGTGGTGGATGACCGAAAAATTCTTTCCCTGGTGAAGAAAACACCCTTCACAACAGTTGGCCAGATCAAGAACACTCTCCAGGAGGTAGGTGTATGTGTGTCAAAGTCTACAATCAAGAGAATTCACCAGAGTGAATACAGAGGGTTCACCACAAGATGTAAACCATTGGTGAGCCTCAAAAACAGGAAGGCCAGATTGGAGCTTGCCAAATGACATCTACAAAAGCCTTTACAGTTCTGGAACAACATCCTATGGACAGATGAGACCAAGATCAACTTGTACCAGAGTGATGGGAAGAGAAGAGTATGGAGAAGGAAAGAAACTGCTCATGATCCTAAGTATACCACCTCATCAGTGAAGCATGGTCGTGGTAGTGTCATAGCGTAGGCATGTATGGCTGCCAATGGAACTGGTTCTCTTGTATTTATTGATGATGTGACTTCTGACAAAAGCAGCAGGATGAATTCTGAAGTGTTTCGGGCAATATTATCTGCTTATATTCAGCCAAATGCTTCAGAACTCATTGGACGGCGCTTTACAGTGCAGATGGACAATGACCTAAAGCATACTGCAAAAGCAACCAAAGAGTTTTTTAAGGGAAAGAAGTGGAATGTTATGCAATGGCCAAGTCAATCACCTGACCTGAATCCGATTGAGCATGCATTTCACTTGCTGAAGACAAAACTGAAGGGAAATGCCCCAAGAACAAGCAGGAACTGAAGACAGTTGCAGTAGAGGCCTGGCAGAGCATCACCAGGGATGAAACCCAGCGTCTGGTGATGTCTATGTGTTCCAGACTTCAGGCTGTAATTGACTGCAAAGGATTTGCAACCAAGTATTAAAAAGTGAAAGTTTGATTTATGATTATTATTCTGTCCCAATACTTTTGGTCCCTTAACAAGTGGGAGGCACATATGCAAACTGTTGTAATTCCTACACCGTTCACCTGATTTGGATGTTAATACCCTCAAATTAAAGCTGACAGTCTGCAGTTAAAGCACATCTTGTTTGTTTCATTTCAAATCTATTGTGGTGGTGTATAGAGCCAAAAATGTTAGAATTGTGTCGATGTCCCAATATTTATGGACCTGACTGTATATTAGTAATATACATTTTCATTTGAGTACATGTATATTACTTTATGGCTGTGGCTACAAGGCAACGTGTCACAGGACATGATGTTTGTGTTGTCATATTGTGACATTGCATCTAATGATTGTCACTGGGAACGTGACACAACATGCAAAAGGTCAAATTTTTAAAAGGCTCCAATAGGAGCCAGAACATATCACATGTATCTATATAACTAATTAAATAAGCTTCTGCAAAAATGAGACTAAAAAGTGAAAATATATTTTTTATCTCTATATATATATTTATACATATATTGCTCTGGAATATAATAACGCAAATGAGCTGATAGGCAGCATACTTCCACTGTATATCTATGAGAAATTGAATATACTCTATGGACTGATGACATTGGATCATAGCCTATCTACAAAAGAATGTATGAATAGAAGGTATATCGGAACTGATTCCAGCCCATAGTTTTTAGACAACTTCAAAAAACATGTGACCTAAGGTATATAAATCCTGCATGGACAATATGGGGGCTTAACCACTGAAGAAGGGACCAGAGAAAGTCCTGAAACGTGTTTGGTAGAGGAGGACCCCCAAACTTTTATGTGACTGTAGACCAAGAATTTACAATACATCGGAGCGCGCCGCAATTTCGAAGAAAATTCTATACCTGCGATTACTACTGCTGCACTGCTTACGAATAATCACGTCACCCAGCTGACACCATCCCCCAGCATACGAGAGCAAACAGAAACTTCGCACTGAGGTAAGATCGCTCCAAGCTTCGTGACACGTGGGACGCCACAGCCGGCTTGCAATTTGAGATCCCTCAGCAACAAACTGTAAGTTAGAGCGCATATGGGGTGAATACAAAGGGGATTTTGCCATAACAGGAGAAGGATTGCAGCTTGTTTTAAAAGGTACCTAGGCTAATTTATCGAAAGCCTGAATGTTCGTGAACTTTTTGTGAATTATCTATATCGGATACATTCATAGCTATACAAAAAAGTGGTATTTAAAAGGACACGTATATACGGTTACTGTTATGGACATAGACCAACAGAGGCTGGATTTTAGTGTGGAAGCATTGTTGCAATAATCGCATGTTGTAAGAGATACAAGATCACGAATATAATATTTAGAATATACTAGGATTGTTGTATATGCTTACCGTTGCGAATATTTTATTCTGAATATTTTTATACAGGTATTGGGCCAGATTTATCATTAGCTCAAGTCAGAATAATGGAGTGAAAGATTTTTGCGCAATCGCTAAAACTGCGCAAAAATTAGCAACTTTTTTCTGCTCTGCACTATGCTCCCGTTTTCTTAAAGTGTGCATGTTTTCTTATGTAAATGAATCTCTAGACAGATTTACTATTGCGACTATTTAAAAAGTCGCAAAAAAGTCGCAAAAAAATGCGCAATTTCACTCCAGTGAGGACCATGCTTATCTTATGAGACTTAGATAAGATAGAACATGCAACTTTTTTGTAAAGATGTGCGACTTTTGTAAAGCTGCTTACTGACGGATAAATTGCTACCGTCAAACTACATTTATTACAGTCTTAAAGGGCCAATCATAAATCTGACTTAGCTAAAACTGACTTTAGCCATATGTGAAAGTGGAGTGAGCTGTCAGAGTAATGATAAATCTGGCCCATTGTGTTCAATACTTTCTTCTGTTTTAGTACCGATTTATCTAGGTGTGTACATAATTTTACTAACTACTGGTTTTATTAGGCATGAAATGTTATAGTGGAATTGCTTTTATTAATAAATTGACTTTGTTGTGAATTCCGAGAGAGTGCCAATCATTATTTGAACTATTTTTAACTGTGTGAGTGGGTGAACCATACTGATTTGAGCACCTGCATCCTGCTGGTGAACAGGTGAGCCACCCTTTTCATTCTATTACCTTATAAAATAAGATCATGACTCAACGTATACCGCGTTGTATGAGGTCGAACCTGAAGCTGAATTTATTCCCTGACAATGAGGAATTTTGCAAGAAATTTGAGTTGGTGAATAATAAATATGCTTTTGAAGTAATTATTTTAAATGTGGAATTTCTCCAAAAGAAATTGGTGGCAACACAGGCTGCTGTACAAACGTTGGAGGAGGAAATCAAGAGTCTGATGACTGCGACTGACGTTACAGCCTATAAAGAAAAAATGTCCCAGCAGGTACAAAGACATCGGATGGAAACAGAAAAGGTGAAAAGGCATCGTGACTTGGAGGACTATAAGACCGGTAAGATTTATAATCGGCAAAGATTACAAGGGAGTGGTCCCTAAGTTAGGAGAAGAGGAAGGGGATTTGGACATACACAATTTGGCTTTACTACATGTGATTCAGACTCTACAAATGAGACAACCCGATCAGATTTTTTGGAAGTCGGGAGCAAGCCCAAGGAGGAAGAACAGAAGGGGCGGAAGGAAACATCGGCACTCCGAGAAGAAGAGGCAGATATTTTCCGAAATATCAAATGTAGAGACCACGACCAACAACCAGAAAGAACCCTCAGAATTGAGTTTGGTATTAAATATATCTTCAGTTGAGCTAACGGAAATGGAAATTAAGGTGTTGAACAAGGGACTTTCATTCTGTCCTGTAGAGAAGGTCGACTGGTTCCAGTTGGAGATAGATTTACAATTTTTTTTTAGGAATTTGAGATTTCTTTTTAGACAAACCTGGAGATACTGTGAAATGTCAACATGATATGAGTATGATGTGTTTGAAGGATTATGGTCTGAGACTGAAGAGCGTATTTGCTCCCTGTCGGTACAATCGCTTTGTGGAATCATACATTGAGTTGGTGACCCGCAGGGTGGCTGAACTGAGGGCAGATTATACATCGATGTTCGGTTTTGGACATAATCTCTCAAGACCAGAAAGAGATGCACTAAGACAGATGATTAAAATAAGCAAATAACTATTAAACAAGCAGATAAGGGGGGTGCAGTTGTGGTAATGGACACATCAAAGTACAAAATGGAAGTTTGGAGACAACTGAAAGATGAGGAGGTATATACAAAATTAGCCCCCAAGTTTGAGATTCAAAAGAGGATAGAGAAAAAGGTTAATGATGCCTATGAGAGGGGGATTATTGATGTGATGAAGATTTGAAAAAAATTCTCATTGTTGAGAAACCAATTACACCTGTACTATATATACTCCCTAAAATACACAAAGACTTGAAGGATCCTCCTGGCAGACCAATTGTGTCTGGGAGGGGATCTATATTTAGTCCAGTAGCTGTTTTCCTGGATAAAGTGCTTTGATGTTTTGCCACAGCTGCACCCTCCTATATTAGGGATACCTCAGATTTTCTGCTGAAATTGAGAAATGTGGTTTTCTTAAGTGGTTATTATTTAGTGACATTTGATGTAGCATCATTATATACATCTATAAGACACAGTGAAAGTCTAGATGCCGTTGATGTGGCGCTGGCCGACTCGGGATGTGCTCCACCCTGTGCAAGGCTGATCCTCGGACTGCTTGAGGTTGTCCTCGAGAGGAATTATTTTCTCTTTGGGGACGACCTCTATTGGAAGAGGAGGTGCACGGCAATGGGGTCGAGTGTGGCCCCAACTTATGCCAATATCTTTATGGGGCGGTTCGAGGATCAGTATGTGTAAAGGTACAACTTCGATGAGCACATCCTGAGTTGGTGGCACTACATCGACGATATCTTTATGATATGTAAAGGGGATGAGCATACTCTGAATGAGTTCTATGACTATTTAAATCATTGTGTGGAAGGTCTGTCCTTGACTATGACTAAGTCACAACAGTCAATCTAATTTCTGGATGTACTAGTATATGTTGGAAGGAGATATGATTAAAACAGATATTTTTATGAAGCCAACTGATAGAAATAATATGTTATACTATTGGAGCAACCACCCAAAACATATGATAGACTCTTTGCCTTGGAGTCACGTTTTGAGTTAGACGGATTGTGGCAGATGAAGAGAAATTACATATTAGGGTTGAAGAAATGTGTGCCAGGTTTCTGCAGCGAGGATATCTGGATGGCCTCCTGCGTAGACTTGGCACACAAGTAATGTTGAGTGAGAAAGAAGGTAGTATTAAGGAAAAGAAAAATAAAGATAAAGGAATGCTCATACCTTTTGTTTCCACATTTGGTGGATTGAGCCCCAAGTTAACACAAATTTTGAGACAGGATTGGGTTGTGTTGGAGAAAGGCTGCCCTGGAGTTCAGGAATTTAAAGAGAAGCCCTTGATGTCTTATAGACGTAATAAAAATTTGAAAGATAGACTGATAAAATCAGATATTGGGCCTCTGAGGAAGGAAGATCAGACATTCCTTATGACGCCTAAAAAAAGGAAACTTTCCATGTTTGGGATGCTGTAATTGCGGGAACATGTTGAAGGGCGATACATTTGCCCAGCCATATAATGGAGAGATTTATAAGATTAAAGAAAGATATACAGTACAGACCAAAAGTTTGGACACACCTTCTCATTCAAAGCGTTTTCTTTATTTTCATGACTATGAAGGCATCAAAGCTATGAATTAACACATGTGGAATTATATACATAACAAACAAGTGTGAAACAACTGAAAATATGTCATATTCTAGGTTCTTCAAAGTAGCCACTTTTTGCTTTGATTACTGCTTTGCACACTCTTGGCATTCTCTTGATGAGCTTCAAGAGGTAGTCACCTGAAATGGTCTTCCAACAGTCTTGAAGGAGTTCCCAGAGATGCTTAGCACTTGTTGGCCCTTTTGCCTTCACTCTGCGGTCCAGCTCACCCCAAAGCATCTCGATTGGGTTCAGGTCCGGTGACTGTGGAGGCCAGGTCATCTGGCGCAGCACCCCATCACTCTTCTTCATGGTCAAATAGCCCTTACTTTCAAAGTTTTCCCAATTTTTCGGCTGACTGACTGACCTTCATTTCTTAAAGTAATGATGGCCACTCGTTTTTCTTTACTTAGCTGCTTTTTTCTTGCCATAATACAAATTCTAACAGTCTATTCAGTAGGACTATCAGCTGTGTATCCACCTGACTTCTCCTCAACGCAACTGATGGTCCCAACCCCATTTATAAGGCAAGAAATCCCACTTATTAAACCTGACAGGGCACACCTGTGAAGTGAAAACCATTTCAGGGGACTACCTCTTGAAGCTCATCAAGAGAATGCCAAGAGTGTGCAAAGCAGTAATCAAAGCAAAAGGTGGCTACTTTGAAGAACCTAGAATATGACATATTTTCAGTTGTATCACACTTGTTTGTTATGTATATAATTCCACATATTTTAATATATAGTTTTGATGCCTTCAGTGTGAATCTACAATTTTCATAGTCATGAAAATAAAGAAAACTCTTTGAATGAGAAGGTGTGTCTAAACTTTTGGTCTGTACTGTACATGTAGATCAGACCATGTGGTGTATATGATACAATGCCCTTGTAGATTGGTCTAAATAGGATAAAACAACTATGGAGGCTAGAGAGAGAATCAACAAACACAAAAGTACGATTTGAAAGGAGAAGATGGAGCTACCAATTCCGAAACATTTTAAAGAGAAGGTACATTCCATTAACCAGTTGAGGTTCAGGATTATTGACTCTGTGCCTCCACTTCGAAGAGGTGGAGACTGGGAGGGCCTTTTGTGGAGAAAAGAGTTGAGATGGATACATACTTTAGAAACATTACAACCGGAGGGGCTGAATATAGAGTTTAATGTAAGTCACCTTTAGGGCCCTATGGGTTCCTGTCCTTGGTATATGTAGTTATATGGGGGGTTTGTTGATATTTAGCAATAAAAGGATTGTTTTATATTGAGCAGTTGAAAAGTATTAACCACTATAGGTGATATAATGGCATATGCACTAATTGTTTTATCTTCTCTCTTTTTTTACAGTAAGTTGGGGACTGGTGATGCTGGGCGCATGTCTCCACAGCGAAGAATAGTGAGATGGAGATATGATGCAATGGAGACAATTGGTATTATCTATGTTTCCCTGTTTTATTAAAAAAGCACACAAATCGGGAGCCATTTTATGCACAGGATTTAATAGTGCTGTGCTAATTATAAGGTGTCGGTATTCGATACCTATGAAGAGAAGGATGTATATGGCGGTGGGGAAGAAAAAAGGAGGTTAATGTATCCCGTTGTCCCTATCAATAAAGTTGCTTGAGGGGAGACGCAACGTGACATGCTCCGTCCGGTGAATAGAACGTAGGATATGCAGAATAAGGACATGTGCAGATTATCGATCACGCTGAGGAGACATGTGGCGGCGGCCATGCTTCAACTCACATGCACATGTATGACGTAAGAAGGGTCTCCATGTATGGGGAGGATAAATGTTTATCTATATAGACACAGATGATTAGTTTTAGTATATTTTAACCTGTATACAAGTATTCTATTGGTGATAATGGGCACAACCCCTTGTGGAGGAGGTATATAAGTTCACACTGTGTGATGTTTATTATGGCTTGAGAAAGGCTTGTGTTAAGACGAAACGTTGCCTGTTTGCTGTGTTGATCGGGAATAAAAAAATCTTGCACAAGGAAGACGCTGGTCATGATCTTATTTTATTCCTATTCAAAGGACAAGTCATGAGTTAGAAAATCCTGGAAAACCCTTTTAATGTTAGGAGCATCAGGTACTTATGCACCTGGCCAGCAGCCCCAGTGATAGATGAGGGAGCTTAAAGAGATTGTTTCATCTTATTGTTAATAAGGCTAGATGGGACTAAGCCCCAACCAAAGTCTCGAAATCAAATGATAATCCCCTTGCTTACGGATCTATCACCCCATAAAATATATACTTTGTTAATGCAAAAAAATTAAATAAACCCAATATAACAAACTCTTAAAATGTTGCAGTCTCTGTCTGGTAAATATCTGTTATTCAAAATACACAGTGTAAACTTCTGGTAGCTGTATTTGACAGTATTTGTATTCATGTACCGCAGTGTATTTACAATGAACACTGACAAGCAGTGGTAATATAGAGGCAGTAAGCCTGATATGCTGTACTAAGATAGGTTTGTTTTGTGCCAGAATATTTTTCCAGCACCTTTAACAGCTTGCGGCACATTTATGATTTGTATTGCAAAATGTGTCTAAATCTATGATATTATTTTAGAAAGTGCTGAAGGGAAGGTGTGATACAATGCGCCATAGGGTTTTATACTATCAGAATGTTAAGGTGCATTTAGACGCACCAATTATCAGGCAGATTATCGCGAACGACCATTCCTGCAAACGGTTGTTGCCAACAATCTGCACGTCTGAATGTGCCGCCGATCACTCTATGAACGAGCAAAGCGCTCGTAAATCGGGTGATCCTGTTACTCGCGCAGGCACCACCGATCATGGCTTTTGGGCAGCAGATCTGGTGGTCTAAACAGCGATCTGTTGCTCAGAAGCCATGATTCTGTATGAGGACGTGGGATTCAATCCATCCTCATACAGTGGAGATCGCTGCATGCAAATGAACAGTCTTCTTCACTAAATGAGCAGCTGACTGTTGGGAAGGAACGCTTCCTTCCTGACAATTGGCCGCTGCATCTTGGGGGTCATTTATCAAATTGGTGTAAGGTAGAACTGGCTTAGTTGCCGATAGCAACCAATCAGATTCCACCTTTCATTTTTGACAGCTCCTTTGAAAAATGAAAGGAAGAATCTGATTGGTTGCTAGTGGCAACTAAGCCAGTTCTACTTTACACCAGTTTGATAAATGACCCCCCTTTGTGTCTAGCATGTTGTAAATGAAACAAAAATGTGGTGCATGCACTTCAGATATTTGGCGCAGCATGCATGCACTGCAAATTCTGATGCAAAACTAGAGACTTTCCAGAGGTACTGACTGATATATTTGCCCCAATGTCTGTATCTAGTCAGTATTTCACTGTCGGTGTACATGTGCAGCTGGATCCTGATTGTGGCTATCTGTTTACTGCTGAGTGGGTTGCAGTCCTCCCTCAACTTCAAACTTCCTGACAAAGTTGAGACTATATATTTCGCCATACTGGGTGTCACCGGGGGTAGGAGGCAAAAAAATTATGCATTTTGCCTTTCACCCCTGATGACATCCGGTATTTGGCTTTTATTTTAGCTGCATTTACCTGTATGAAGTCAAAATCAGTTTTTTAACTAACCATATAATTGACTCTAAAAAGGTACAATAAAGGTATAACAACCTGCTTGTGAAATAGCTGAAAGTCATAATGCTAAATATTGCTTAATAAACATATCCTACTTACATAAACATATGCTATATATGCGGGTGGATTTCTGCCTACTGTAGCTACATCATGTGAAATATACTAGTTGCATATAGAAGTTACTGTACTAGTACTACTACTAATAATAATAATGTTAGCTATGACAATATCTGTACAGCACCACAGAACAGGCACTATGATATACAGTATAAGTTAAAAAAAACACACACATTTCTTAGAAACCTATTGTTTGCATCATTACCATAAAGAAGTAGGCCACATAGGGTATACCTATGGTGAATGTCACCTTACCCATCTGACATTTGAAGAGCCTATATTAAATACTGTGTGAACATTTTAAAATCATCCATCAGGTCACACCTTCTGTTTAATTTTACATTATAGACTTTTTATTATTTATACATTTTCATAAATATGCTTTATGGCTCAATATAAAATGAATTATCAACATTCTGAAGAAGCAGTGCCATCTAGAGGTGAGAATAGCACCAAAAACTGCACCATATATATACCCTTCAATCCTTCATATCAAGATGTAAATATTTTTGACGTAGAGGCGACACAATTGCTAAGGCTACTATTGATGTATGTTGGACACTCTCCAATGAGGAGACTGATACTGATGAGCAGACAGTGTTTGCTAATTAGGAGGCTGGGATTTCAATCAGGTTCACCACATTTCATCCAAAGGCCAGGCTTGGGACATATGAATCTGAAATACATTAATTCAAAGCATTGGATGCATTTTAAATGCATCCTTAAGGCCTCATGCACACAACCGTATCTTTGGTCTGTGTCCGATCTGCATTTTTTTTGCGGATCGCACACGGTCCCATTCATTTCTTTGGAGCCATAAAAATGCGGCCAACATACAAATGTCATCCATATGCTGTCCGCATCGGTGCAGCCAATCCGCAAATTATAGAACATGCTATATTCTTGTCCATTTTGTGGACACAAATAGGCGTTTTTACAAAGAAGTTGCAGCATGCACACGGCCGATATCCATATTTTACGGATCCGCGGTTTGCAGACTCCAAAATACAGGTCCTGTGCATGCAGCCTAAATCATATTATTTGTAAAATAGTACAATAAGAGGTCAAAAACATGAAGAACACTCTTTATAGGCTCTGGCATTGAATGCCCGCACTACCTTTCTGTTGGAGACCAGTGACTGCCTGAATGAAGCTAGCTGTACGAAGGATTTTACCACTATGGATTATTATGTCTGCTGGGGTTCCTGTTTTCACACATGTACAGTGTACAGTGCCGGCTTATGAGACTCATCTGATTTGATATGGATGAATCATTTCTATCCACATGTTCCCTGGTATTACCTACACTTCTATATCAGTAATTCCCACCTGGATTCCTCACTTACCTGTTATCCTGTAGAACAAGCAGATCGCCAGCAGAACACGTACAAATGCATCCATTTTCCACCTAGCAGTCACTCCATACTTCTGTCCAACAACTTAGATAAGTGAAGCTAACTTTAGGAAGGAAATGAGCCTTCACAGAGGGAAAAAGTCAGTGACGAGAACTTCCTTCTATTCAATTGTTTTGGGGACTCTACACCAGCGTGCATAAGTCCTCAGCATTGATTTAATATCTATATATATGTTTGTGTCTGGACCTTGGACAGAGATCTCAGGGAAGAGCAACTAAGACTGCAAAATAAGCACATTAGGATGACCCAGCAACCTGCACCAGAGGGGGTGCAATGTGTCCGCCTATAACGGCATACCTCCAACAGATCTGGCGCTTTGCTGGGAAAAGGAAATTGTTAATTGCCTTGGATTTCTGCTGAGTGCTGTGGTGTCCATCTGTGTTAGATCCATTGCTGTGACTGGTATAGCTATAGTATATAGAGGACTGGACTGTAAAAATAGTAAAGGTGGACACGATCAGTTATACAGTGGAGAGTCAATTACATGCTTATACTGTCTTGGGCTCTTCAGTTTCTTAGATGTATATTTTTGTGATACACTTTTTATTGATAACATACATTTAAAGGGTTTCTGTCAGCAGATTTGTACCTATGACACTGGCTGATCTGTTACATGTGCACTTGGCATCTGAAGGCATCCGTGTTGGTCCCATGTTCATATGTGCCTGCATTACTGATAAATCAATAGCATAAAACGACCATAGATGTCCCTATTGCCAAAACCTAGTGTATCAACGAATTGTTGTGGCTGGTAAAGGGATTAACCAATTCAAATAACCCGGTAAGAACTCCCAAGTATACCAAACAACCAAAACCAAAAAATGGAGCCTGCAAAGTACCCATAAAAAATTGTGTTTTATTAAGTTACAATGTATAACACAAAGGGGGAAGTGACAGAACAGGCACCATCCTGGCACTATACACACTACAGAATTGTGTCATGAAATATCAATATTCCATGTGAATAAATACATATAATGCTAAAAATGTATACTGGGGTGAGTCAATAGTGGCAAAAGACATAATCAAATACATAATATGGGGATATTGGCAGACTAAACCGGCCCTGCAAAAGATCTAAACCAAATCTGCAAAAAGACAGAAATCTAAGCCCGCATTACTGAGAAAAATGATGTATATGCAAATGAGCCTCTAGGAGCAAGGGGGGCGTTGCCGTTACACCTAGAGGCTCTGTGTGCTCTGCAACTGCTGTGCCCTCTCCACTTTGATTGACAGGGCCAGGTGTGATGATGTCTTCACTGCCTGGTCATGTCAACAAAAGGGCAGAGAGTGCTAAGCCTCTAAGTGTAATGACAAAGCCCCTGTTGTACATATGAACATAGGACAAAAACAGATGCCAAATGCACATGCAACAGGTCAGACACTGTCATAGGTACAAATCTGCTGATAGATGCCCTTTAAGTCCAATACTATACCTCCAATCTTGTAAATCTAATACTGTTTCTTATCTCATTTCTATGACATTCACTGCATTCCACACCACAACAATATTTCAATGGCACTTTTTCCTTGTGCTTGTTGCTGTGCTTCTACTTGAATTGTACTTGTAAACCATTTAATACCATTACCAGTGCACTGGCGTTATAGTGTGGCACATGTAGAGGAGTAAAAGGCATTTTAAACACTGTTTCAAATTTCACATTTTTGGTCATCAATCGCTGTCTTATATCAAAGATTAATTTAATTGATTAAAACAATGTAAAGAAAAACTGTGTTGTTGCCCTTCGCACCCAAGGGCTGGTTAGATTAAGACTGGTTGCTATGGGCATTCCTCCAGTTTTTGTGTTCACTCGTTTTTAGACATCTTTCCCATAATGTTTCACTGTCAGTAAATGTGCCTAATAGAACATACAGGATGAGCACAAAAACAATCCTTGATTTCCAAAAGATATAGAATGTAACTTTATTGGAATATTCTTACTCATTGGTGTGGTTTTTTGTGCTCACCTTGTATAATAAATCATTCGTATAACCATACATACTATTGAGTACAGTTGAATGTATATGTCATCTACATGACTAGTAGATGAGGTAGACATTTTTTAAAGAAGAAAAAAAGCAAAAGAAAAAAGTAGGATTGTTTAGAGAGGCATTTGGCTGATCATTGCATGCAGTACAGTCGGCCATCATGAACCATGGTTAGCCTAAATGGACAAAATCATCAAATGTCCAAAACTTTTCTGCATAGGTAGCTGGAGAGACACAGGCTCGAGACCACCACTAAAAGATGGAACTAGAGATTATACATTTCCTTTTGGATAAAGTATTACAAAACCACTATGGCACCAAATTATCGTTCTGCAGACAACAGGTTTATTTCTTGCAGTTTCAATATATGCTATAAAGTTGTCAGGTAAAATTAATCACAGGATTTACAAATACACTGTATTCAGATTTGGAGAAGAGGCGCAGCAAGTAGTACAACCGACAGTATACACCAAATGCATATCCACTGAATAAAGTACATTGTGCTCTGTTATATATCCTGCTGGAAATTCACAATTGCTAATAGAACAAGAAGACATCTCCATATAACAGGTTCACTGTTTCTGAACCGTTTGGACAGAAATGAAGAAATATTATTTAATAAAAAAATCAACTATCATAGTACTGAGAACACTAGCAGCAATAGTCTTATGTGGGCAGGAGACAGATTCACCACATAATAAGTAATAGCACTTAACAGAGTGACAACTGACAGTCCATTTACAAGACACAAAGTTTGCAAACGTTTATTTCATATACATTGAATAATCGTTAGATACCCAGCCACTGGAGCAGTAGTACGTACATTCTGTGCAGTAGATTATCCTATTTCCAAGGTACATCCACCTTCCGGGTACATATGGAGAATCCATATACATCTTCTATACCAGCCATAGCTTTCTGCAGTGCAGGTACATTCAATGACACACTATAGTCCATCTAACCGTATCAGAGTTTTCGACATTTCCTCACACGTTTACTTTTGCGAACGTTCTTGTCCATGGAGCCTACTTTACTCCTTCAAAAAACTGCTGGTCGGTAATTCAGGGAATTACCTAAAAAAAGATCTCTGTTGCTTAAACTCTCAGACTTTCACTGAACTGTTTCTGTAGAGAGGCGGCTTTCATAAAGGCTCAGGGCATGGTGTACAAACTGATACTGTTCACTTGTCTGAACCATTCCACCCCTGTTGAGGGAAAGAAGAATAACCACTTATGAGTAATGATAAGGTCCTCTTGCATTTCGGACTACAGTCATGTGTAATAATTATAGTATCAAAGTATCAATTCAGAGCAAAAATATTATATGGATAATAATGTGGAGGAACGTTTTGTTTCCATCTACCACTTTAGAGTCTTTACCGGCAGGAGCGACCAGAAAAGTAAGGTGGTAAGGAGCACAGGAAGCTCTTTAGAACCATAGAAAGAGGCACCACCTCAAGTCCTCTAAGAACCAACATTATGGGCAAGGATAGCTTGATGTCCTGGTACTCTGGGGAGGGTAAGTAGGCAGAAATAGTTTTCTCTTTGCTCTTCCTCGTTACCCAATGAGCACAGTGCACATATTTCTAAAGTGAAGTGGGCCCTGATGACTCCCATCTCACATTGTGACTCATATCTTTTTCATTACATTGCTTTACATTGCAGTTCAATGTCAAGTAAATATGTGGTTAGGTCTTGTGAATGCCTCATTGAATTGAGATTTGAGCAGTTTCAGGTATGTGAAGTGTGCGGGCCTCATGTTCACAAATGACTAAACCATTGGGCCCATACAGTTTACCCTGGGTCACTGTTGGCAATACTAGCTTTACAGCCCTGATGGCAGCTCTGTGTTAAAATAAAGTTTTGGTGTGAAGCCAATGGAGCCAGATGTAGTAGTCTCTTCTGTGCCCTAGTGCCTAATTGGGCACAATTCCTTCTCTGCCACTTTCATATGGTCAGTATATGATCCATATTTTGCATCAGGCATACAAATACTGATGTAAAATACTTGCCAAATATTGATTGTGTGAAAGTGACCTAGTGTGTCACTTATAGCCACATCTCAGCTTAAGCCACTTATCGACTGCAGTGGAGCATGTTACCATGCCACATGGATATGCCGGAGCCAGCGAGGAGGACTGGAGCGCTGGGGAGCAGGTAAGTATGAATCTTCTATTCATGGAAGCAGGCTGCAGGCAGTACAGATAAAGTCTTTGTTCCCTTACAACCCCTTTAAGGTGTTGGCAGCTTTGGACAATTCCAACTTGATAAAAACATCCCTTGACAATAGGGACATCCCAAAGTGTCCCTTTACTAGGACCCTCAGTAATCACCTGTAATTTATGAGGAAACCTGGCAGTAAGTATTCATTTGCTCTGCAATGCCACCACTGGGGAAACTAAGCATCACAGTGGTCCACATTTTCTAATGTGTCTGTGCCTTGAATCTGCCTAATTATTTGGGACAACTGCAATTTTTTACAACCTGCTCAAAAAGGGGAAGCTTCATGGGAATATGGGATGGGATGGTACTGCATTGTAATTGGATGTGATATAAGATGCAATATTTTGTGCCAAAGTTCTGTCACAATTCTGGCCTGGAATTCTGTCTTAAAATAAGCCAATCAATAGTTGGTATAGCGTTAGACAAAGCTGTCTATTCCTGCTCCATTATCATCCAGACTGATTTTAATTGTGGCAAAAAGATGAGGATCAAAACAGAGAATAACTCATAACTCAGTTAACTCAGAATTCCATAACTGGGTATATGAAAAAGTTTTTTTTTATGCTGGACAACCTCTAAATGTAACCACTAAAGTGGTTCCAAACCAGCTTCACTATCAGCTGTGGGGAGATGTATTTCTCAGAAATAGTTTGTGGCAGCAGAATTATGCCCTTTGACCATCATTTGGACAGGATACATCTCAGTCTGCTTGGGAAATGACAGGAAAAGCTGCCTAGTTTCTGTGTGAACTCATGGTCACGTAGGGTGTGCCAATTTGAATATGAACAAGACACATCATTTGCTATCAGACTAAATATACAGTATATGCATTTTCTATGCCGCAGAGAGATCTTAGAAAATCAGGTATCGCAATTTGATAACTGAACTGTTTGTGGGTATAAATACATAACTTGTATATGGTATAATTTACTATGATAAAAGTCACATAAACCCGAACATTCTAAATATCTGCTACAGTTTATTTAATAGGGGTTGTCCAGCCCCTTGAAATGTTCTACCAATAGCTTAGAACGCTATAAAATAACAAACTGAGTCATACTCAATGTACCAATCCCCCTGCTACTCCCGTTCATACTTTTCCCAGGTCCCCTGCCGGACTCTGTTTTCTGGCCTCCAGTGATGACACATCGATGTGGACATTTGTCTGTCATTGGCAGCCAATCATTGGCAGAGGTCACATGTCCATGTGATATGTCAACATTGGAGACCAGGATACAGAAACTGATGGGGGACCTGGGAAAGACACTTTTTAACTCTTTGCAGGGAACTAGAATACAAAGTATGCAGTACAAAAGGATAAATAGTAATCAGCAGGATTAGACTGTATAGTTACTGTGTGGCAATCTTTTTTTATTGGTTAATTCTCTTTAATTATTAGTGATGAGCAGGATAGGCAATATTCGTTTTCACAATATTTCGCGAACTTTTGGCCTAATATTCGCCATAAATTTACAAATTCTAGAACTCGTGGTCTCCAGTCATTATTTTCTTGATTGTGAAAACCGGCAATGTAATATGTTCTTATTGCGTGCACAATATAGACGTGGCTCACTTTTGCTACATTTTTCACACTGCTAGAAGCTTCCTGAGACTGGAGTAAATGCACAGTACAGTAATTCCTATCACACTACCTAACACCCTGAACTGGAACACCCTACACTATATCACTATCTAACCTACACTGACTATCTCCCACTATCTGTATTATATATATATGAGCTAACAAACTATCTAATGTAATTGAATAAGGATCCAGATGACTCAGCAAAGCACAGGGCACAGCAATGACACTGCTCTCTCTCTCTCAGAACTGCAAAAAACAGCAGAAAATGGCTGCTGGGGAGTTTCTTGTATATTAAGGGGTAGGCAACTTTCCTATTGGTTGCTAGGTATGTTGCTAAGCTCAGACAAAGATATTGCAGCCTTCTGATTGGCCCACAAGTAAGAAGCAGTGAGATTACTGATGAAAAAGAAAATCTAGAATATTCACGATTACAAAGATATAGCACTATATTCTACATCTTCACAAATTCTCGAAGTGCCGATATTCGCGATAAAAATTTGAGATTAGAATACTCGCGATCAACACTATTAATTATTTCCTACCCCTTTAAGCTAGTGATATCC
The DNA here is from genome assembly GCF_905171765.1 of Bufo bufo. Taxonomy (NCBI): domain Eukaryota; kingdom Metazoa; phylum Chordata; class Amphibia; order Anura; family Bufonidae; genus Bufo; species Bufo bufo. The sequence goes on from NC_053389.1 coordinate 481,178,384, forward strand.
TTTTTTATGTAGTGAGTTAGTGAGTATATACAGGCCCCTATTTATCAGTGCTGGTACCTCTGGTACCAGGCCACATTCCTAAGGATTGAAGTAACTGTACATGAGTACTATGCACTGAAGACCTTTAGGAAGGGCTAGAAAGTATGAACTTCTATGTATGTAAAAAAAATCTCAGCTCCATTGAGGACATTATCAGGGTAAGATGTGATTACCACCTCTTTGCTTCATATGGGTGTTGGCCAGATGCTATGTTGGGAACTAGTCGATGGGGAGCTCGCTCATTTGTTCATGGCCTAGGTGACTGTTACTTAACTCTGTATGTTATCTTCTGTACATATATGTTATGCATTTTATCATAGTTTGGTAAAATTTTCATGCACCTAAGCCTTGTCAAGCCTATTTTATTCCCGGATCTCAGAATTCACGGTAATACAGTTACACAGAATTGTATACTGTCCACGCACAAGAGCCCTGTGGTAGGCGTCTCTAATGATGTCATGTAACCCCTAACATATTTTAATATTTTATGCAATATATGTACTACTGTGACTACAATTATGGTCCCATATCTTTCCATTATATCTAAAGAGCCTTTTTTATTTATTTTTTACAAATTTGTATTACAGATCCAGTCATATACTATGCAAACGTATGCAATCATAAACACTTATGTTTGGATACATCTGCTATTGATTTCATTCTAGAAATAATGTATAGCTTAACATATACAATATTTGTAATAACCTGCCAGACATCAGCCAAAGGGATATACTTTTGGCATATGATAACATGAGATAAGAATAAAATATGAATTGTTTATGTCCATACACAATAATAAAGATAGACTAAAACAACAGTTACACTTTAAATACTGTCTATTTAATATTTAATAGCTCTCCAGGACATAAATTTAGGATAGAGCATAAATGTTTGATTGGTGGGAATCTGACTTCTAGGAACCCTGTCGATAAGCACATGAAAAGGCTGGGATGCTCACTGTTTACAGAGGCAAAGTAGCTCATCTTGAAATGGGTGGCTGTGTCTGGTATTGAAGCTCAGTACCATTGAAATGACTACAACAGCCACTTCACTGTTCTACCTGGCAATTTTGACCTAACAAAAGGACAGGTCATTAATACTTAAGTTAAGTTCCTCAACTTGCACAGCTGGTAGTACATCACATTCTTATGGCAGACTGTTTTCTGCATATGAAGAAGTAAATGCATACTGTCATAAAGTGATCTGTGTCAAGGAGAATTTAGGCTAGTTTCACACTAGCCTTAAAATCTACCAGCAGGCTGTTCTAGCAGAAGTACAGTCTGCTGGAGTTCATAATATCCAGCATAGCTGGAAAGAGCTGGAGCACATCCATGCTCCATTGACTATAAAAGGACCTGGTTGGGATCCGGCCTGTTTCCGTAATTAGTGCTTGTAGTGTTTTTTATCTGGCTGAATGCTAAAACTAATGCCGCAAACAGGCCGGATCGCTGCCGGGTGCCACTATAGTCAATGGGCTAGTGTGAAACTAGTCTAAAAAGCTATTAGCTGAGCGCTGTTTCTCTTTACTGCTGAACACAGAAAAGAAGACAAGCTCAATAAATAGTCTATAAGGACATCTTCAGACCATTGGTATCAGCGAGGACAAACAAAGCTCAGATGAGCGCTTCTAATTCGTTTTAGTGAATTGCTGGGGGTCTTAGCACTCAGAACCCCACCTATCAAAATCTTTGATATGTTGCTATGACATCAAACGTTTTGAAAAAAAAAGTGCAATTACTTGCTTATTTCCTTGCTTAATACACAATACTGTTTTTTGTGATCTTGATTTACCTGTCCATTCTTAGCTTACAGACAATGCCTAATACATCTACAACTCCTTCTTCTCTCAGTTGACAACAGCCAATGGATGTAGCAATGAAACAACCAGTTCTCCCAATTCCAGCACTGAAAAGAAATGGACAATAGTTTATTAATGGTATGTGACCTTATTATAGCTGTAGTATAGCTCATCGCTAATCTAAATGCAGCTTTGGCTAGTTTACAGTCGACACTGGATTATTTAGTATACCATAACTCTATCACTTACTATCTGACATGTCATTGTGTCAGAAAATGTTGAACTGAAGGAAAATGCCAGTCATTGGCTGCAGTGGTGCAGGTGACCATGTCCATACCCCAGCCGGGGACTGGAAGATAACCGAACAAGAGTCAGAGTGCAGAACAGCAGCAGCGGGAAGTAAGTTAGTATGAGTCCTTCACTAGGGGCTATGAGTAAATTATGAAGAATTCCCGGAAAACCCCTTTTAGCTATGTATCAGACACAGCAATTGGCTTGTGTGGTGCTGTTCTGCAAAAGTAAATCCAACCCTCTGCTCTAGTCTTTTAAGCTTAGATATGAAAGAAGAAGAAAATATTATGTAATGCCACACTGGTACCAGTCACATAAGGTAAAGTATTTGTAAAGGTGCTTCACATTTTATGTAGATTTAGTAAATGTATTTTTAAGTTTTCTTCAATAGGATTCTCTGTAATCTTTTGCAAACTCAGCAACAGTTGCCCCTAACCTAAATACAGAAGAAAAAAATATTTTTTTCCACCTTCAAGAAGATAGAAAGAAGTATGGCTGGAGAATTAGACTACACAGGGTTTGTTTGTAGTCTGTTACCATGGCTTAACAAACTGTGTAGAACAATGCTATCGTAAAAGTGTACATAGCTTTTAAGGACTGTATGTAATTATATTGTTCAGAGTATTATATAAAGAAGATTCTAGAAGTGTGGTTGTGATAATTGAAATACTATGACTGCTTTTATTAAATCTGGTGCTTGTGGCCTCCTAGAGTCAATGGAGGGAAGGGTGCTGGGAACTTCCAAAGTATTCAACTATATATACTCTACACATATAATCAATATTATATTAACTGACTTAACCTGTTAACGCAACAAAAGTGACCATCCTGGAGTGCCTGAGTCAAGATAACGTTGGCTACATCAGTAGTTCAACAGTTTATAGCTCAATTTGGTGGTCTCGAAAATATGGGGCTTGCTCCCTAGATGGCTGCCCAGACCCCTGGAGCATGTGAAGCTATTATACATTAAAAAGAAACGTGTAGTCTGATATGTATTATATTGCTATTAAATATTACACTCATAAATACCAAAGAACAACATAACATCATAAACCAAGATAAGGTCTCTAAACTTTTTTTCTTTCTAGGAATCAGATATAGTTTATTTGGAGTCATGTGCTTTTAGAGTTGTTTTTTGTTGTTGTTCCTAGTTTTACAATGCAATCACAATTACACACTATTACAAGATCATCAATATCACTTGCTATCTCTGCATAGACACCTACAGACCCCAAAACTACTTTGTTTCTTGTTCTATCTTTTTGCCTACATTTAGTGTTTTGATTTCTGTTTTCTTATGTGTTGGTGAATCATTGCAGTAGTCATGGTAAGTGCATTCTCCTGTCTAAAAAGGATATCATAGAAGCCTACCACTAGCAATTACCAAATGTTACAATGTAGCCAAAATAACCCAATAAACAAGCAAATCAATATGTTTGTGACACGTAAAAAGGAAGGTAAATTGAAGGTGTATATATAAGGCTGCATATGTTGCTTTCATCTTACTTGAAGAGACATTTTTCTGGACATTCCATATTTCCTCACCACATTCCTATCTACCTCCTGAAAGGAAGTGTGTTTTGCAGAGGAAAACATCTTGTGCGTGTAGTCAGGATACAGAGATATTCAGAAGTGTTCTGTATGGGTTAGACATAGAACTTTTAAAGGTAGTAAGAGGTCACAGACGTGCAATGTACTCCTGGAGGAATAATCATAGAACACTTGTACTAACACAGGCTGATCCTAACGTTTTGGGCCAAACACAATGGACTAGTAACTATCACATGCCCCTGCCAGAAAAATTCATTTCATCAGTACAGTCAACAGCTAACACTAGCTGGTCAAGGATTTTTTAGTAAAGGCCAGTGCAGATGTTAAAGTGGATTGATTTTCACTTTCAGATGGTTCCACAGCAGTCAGGGGGCACCATATTATTATCTGTGATATAGCTGAGGTC